>NW_007247417.1:145899-154278 GCF_000164805.1 Carlito syrichta
CCACTCCCGGGGTTTTTGGTCCTCCCTCCCCGCCACGACCCCCTTCCCCCGCCTGGCCGCCAAGCCTAACCTTGCCCGCGTGGTCATGGGCTGTCTAATTTCATTCGCGTCTAGGCTGCTGAGAGCGCTCCCCGCCCTGTAAAGTGGATGCCAGGTGGATCTATGTTTTTGAAGGAACAAAGACTCAGCGAAGGCACCGCCAAGGAAGTTTGAGACGCGGGAGGATGCGGGCTGCGTGCTGGTACGCGCTTCTCCTCCTGCAGCCCACCGTCTACCTGGTGAGTCTCGGCGGGTCCCGCGCCTCCGCAGTCCCAGCCCCGCCGGGGGGAGAGGCCCCTGGGGCGGCGGGGGCGGGGGGTGGGTTCGAGAGCAGGGCGGCGTTCCCTGCGACGGGGTCAGAGCGACTTGGCCAGCCGGTCTCGGGGTCCCTGCGGGATTTTCCGGGGCCCCCGCCCCTCATTTCCTGCTCCAGTTCCCCCTTTCCTGCGCGTGATTCTGAGCGGCGCCCTGGACACCCCCAACCCACGGAGGTGGTGCGACTTCCGAGCGTGCTGGCGAGGCGGAGGGTGGAAGGCAGGACACTTGCAGAGCTCGGACAGGGGATCGGGGCGGGGTGGGGCGCAGAGCACGCACCGCCCCAGGCTGTGACTCCGAAGTGCCTCTGCGCGCCCACTCCCCGGGTCCAGATACGTGCCGTGAACTTTCTTAGACTTGGAGGGTTCAGGCAGGATAAGTTTGACGGCCGAGGACAGCGCAAGCGATCAGGTGAAGTTAGAGCAGAGGGACCCGGCAGACGCGTCCACTCCCTTCCCACCTAACGACCCACCCCCGGCTCCTGGGCCAGGCCCCCAGTTAGGGCATGGCAGGCCTTGCCGCCCGGGACAGCTGCCCAGAGCACGGCCCGCGTCCGGCAGGAGTGCAGTTTTGGGGGTCTAGACTTGGCACCCAGTTGAAACTCGGCTCCGGGGGTCGCGCTGTGTTGATTGGGAACTGTGGATACCACGCCGGGCCGAGGAGAGTGCGGTCCTTCCGGTCTGACTTTTTGGGGGCGAGCAAGGGGCGCTCGCACCTGCTGGTGAAGTTGTGCTTCGTGCTCCCACCCCCATCGCGCGTCCCGGCCGCGGGAGCGCACCGAAGTCTCGTGGTGCTAGGAGAGCTGGGGCAGCCTGAGGTTTCGGTGGAACTCGATCGACGGGGCTGGAGGTGGCGCCCCGCGACCCCAAGAGCTACAGCACACACACTCCTAGAAGGGATGCCAGCCCTGCGAACGCCGGAGTTTCTCGGCCTTGGCTCCGGCGCGCTTGACGGCCGGGCCGCGAGGGGTGTGGATTCCGTGTGCGCGTGAGTACATGTCCAACTGTGCGCGTGAACGCGTGTGCTCGGCAGCTGTCGGCTGCCCCCCGAGAGCCCTCCAGGCCGCCTGCCTTTGCGCCTTTCTTGCCTGGCCGTAGCGACCGCGGACGCCAGAGGGCGCTGCGCGTCAGTATCCTCGCCCGCAGGACTCCTTGGGGTAAGCAGGTGAACGCCGGGGCAGCCAATCCCAAAGAACAGCCCTTCTGACTGTCGCCGAGGTCTATGCCTTCCCCTTGCTGGGACGCAGACGGAATGCAAAAAGTGTCTTTCCCATTCCCATCTTCCTTCTCGCCCCCACCTGTGTCCGGTAAGCCCACTGACGTGGAGAGAGCGGAAAGTTTGGCCGGAGGACAGTTCGCATTTTTTTTCTTTTTTAATTGAGAGGTGGGGATGGTGGTGCAGAGTGAAAGCGGCAGAGGAGGAATGGTAAAGGTCCCCTTGGACGTCGCACCCAGCCCGTAGGCTCCGCGGGACCCGAGCCTCGGGACTGGTCCTGCGTCCTTGGGCCGCGCTCGCACACGGCCAGGGCGCGCGGCCGCGGTGCAGTTGATGGCTCCGAGCGAGAATTTCGATAGTCTAGAAAATAATCTATCAAAAGCAGAAGTGAAATCAATACGTTGTGTTAAATTTTAAATGTGTTTGTTGGCAGTTAAACCGTTTTCCACTCATTACAACAACAGTGCTGGATTTATTCTAATGCACGGCGTTCTCAACAACAAGCGCATTAATTCTCCTTTAATTGTAAACTGGGAGCATTTGAAAACCATTCAGTGTGCAAATTATGCTGATTCAATTACCGTTTAGTTACAGACTTCATTACCTGAATGCCTTTTGGCAATACAGAGAAAGGAGACAATTTTTCCAATTTCACTCAAAACAATACGAAATGTGAACAATAAAACAGAGAAGGCGATTTAGGAGTCCATTCTTTTCTCTCCAATCTAAAGTTGTTTTGTGTGTCGGGGATTAGAAACCACACACACCACAAAGACTGAAGGCTGGCGGCCCTGACCCAAGACAGAATTTCCAGGGATTGTAATCTTATGGATATTTGCGGGCCGAACTTGGAGCTGGATTCTTGGAGGAGTGGGAAGCTGACTTTTACCATGGAAATGAATTTAGAGGGGTGAATTGGGCAAGCCACTTCGGGATGGCTTTAGGCAAATACAGAAGCAGGGAACCTTGGTTAAAACTCTGGGGCAGAGCGCAGATCAAGACATGGCCAAGGCTTCTTTCTTCATGTTTCATTAAACACCAGGTATATTTAAGTGGATTGATCCTTTCTGTGTAGCTGCACCCTGGAAGTCTTCAGACCTTTGCAAGAGCCTGTACTTGCTGCCCACAGACTGTCAGGAACGCTAAGAAGGCCAGGGTGCAAAACCATGATTTTATCTTCCTCTTGAACTGACATAAGCCAGGGAGGCATTGAGGGAGTCAATTTTGTCTCTGTGAACTCAAACCACTAGTTAGGTGACTCGGGCATCTCAGTGCACTTTCCCTTTAAGCCCACAAAAACCCAGTTATATTTTCCAAGGAGTAACCACTATATTATGTCCAGGGAGTAAGGATTACCTAGGTGACTCCCTTACAGAAATAGTTAGGCTTCTGCTTATAGAGAAATACTCCAAGTCCTCCCAAATTCAAGAAGGATTTCTTATGAAAACTCTCCAGCAGATCAACGCTCCACACTGAGCCACAGTTTCCTGGCTGTATTTGGGTGAATGTTCTCAAAGTCTGTGTCTTGATCCAGGGTTCTTTGAATGCTTTTTCTAGGGTGAGTATTTCATGGTTATGGAGAGATGGGTGTGTCCTAGCTCAGACTAGAAGTTTATTTTCGTACTTCAGTGGGAAGCTAATTAGAAATGTGTTTGCAAATTTACTTCCTGAAGCATATGAGCTAGAATACTCAAAACCAGCACAGGGCAAGATGTATGCATGGGGGTGAGAAGATAAATAAATAGAGTTAAGGGAAATTTCAGATTATTGACTGTGTGTATGCAGGTTTAAAAGTCTGTATTCAATAGGAGAAGAACCTAGGACTTAACAATAATTGTCAAACATAAAAAAAAATCTGCAATCTTCATTCTCCTGTCAGCTGGGGACCAATTCCAGGATATTTTCAGTATGGTATAATGGGATAACAGCACTTTAGTATTTTAAATGGATTGAAGCACACACTGAGTAAACCAGAAACATGATTTCTCGCTCTGTGATGGGGATCCTAACTGAATTGTTCTCATTGGATCAGGCATAAGGGTAGGCCTGGGCACAAGATATCATCTCTCACAGGCTATGGTATTCTGTTTGGGGGCTCCCAAGTGCAAATTCTCAGGCAGAGAATTGGATCTAATGAGCCCTTTCTGAGCATGCCCATGAAAAAGTTACTCTGAAATTGAGCCCAGAGACTGACAAGGGACTGTGTGATGTTATTGTGATCAGTCACACATCCGTGGTACCACTCTGATAAGAGGGCCACCAGTTCTGCTAGGAATGACATTGCTAATAATGTGGTTCCTTTCTTTTTAACCCAAATGGCCAGGAATTGAGAAGGGTTGTTCCTCAAATTCAGGGTGTTCTTAAAATGTGAAGTCTACACCAATTATTTAATAAAGTTTGAGGAATGATTAATATACCCACAGAACCTGTCCTCTGCAATGTTAGAAGCCAGACCATTTGGGTGAATTCCCCTCATTAAGAAGGTGGCTGTTAAGGAATATGGAAGTCAGGAGGGAAAAAGGGAGTGGGGAGAGACCCCCAAGATCTGTCTTTTGGACTAGGTATGAGTACTTCCCATCTGGAAATTAAGCATCAGTTTGATCTGATTCCTGAAAATGAACTAAATAAAATAAATGAGCTGACAGTGATCATTAAGTGTTCTCATTAAGGCTGGTTCTTGAGGGCAGTCCTAAAAGTTTTCCATCCCACTGCACTGCATTTCCTGACTCCTCTACCACACATCAGCTTTCTAGACATAGGATTAGGCTGAAAAATTTGGGGGTCCCTTTGCCCCCAGCAGCACAGCAGGAGAACTCCTCAGTCTCAAGATTTATTCCTGGGCTCTGTGGGACTGGGAACCGGTTACTATTCCAGGCATTTTTCAGAAATGTTAGGAGAGCAGCTCTCCCAGGCTTGTGGGAAGCACTTGGGTGGGCTGTCCTCCTGCCCTGTTTCCAGGAGGATGATCTTGGTCTGGGACCTTCTAGTGATAGCTCTGGGGAAACTGCCTTTAGAGGCAGAGAACCGGAATTGCTCCTACTCCCTCCGTGATTTTTTTTTGGAAAGCCATTAAATTCGTGGCTCTTCTTTGTGTGAAGTTGATTTCTATTTGGCTTTGAATTGTTGACGGCGATTTCCCCCTTAATGAAAGTGTTGTCTGGGTGAAAAATATATCGGGTGGCAAGGAAATTGGTTGATTTTTTTGAAATAGGTGCCCAATGTCCTACTTTCCTATCTGAGGGGAGATTTTCTGCAGACTAGAGAAATTGACAGCATTGTCCGGGTAATAACCACCGTCGACAATATTTTCAAAAGGGCATTTGAGTGATGAAAGCATTTGGATATTGCTTTTTCAAATAAGCAATTTTCTGTCTTGGGCTTCTTTGATTTTATAGGGGGTGGGGAGTGGATGGGGGCGGTGGAAAGCAGGGGCCACGCGCGTTGGCTGAGGGAGGTCTTTCTTTGGCATTGGCGGTTCTGGAATTTCCAGGTGCTAGTCAGCTTCGCCCGGAATTCCGGGGTCTGAAGAGTCTTCCAAGAACTCAGCCGCCTGAGCGTTCTGAGTGAAAGGGAGTCCCAGGGCTGGGGAGAGTGCTCTTCTCCTGCACTTCTGCCCTTAAAGCAAGTGGTAGAGGCTCTGAAAGTTTGCTCTCAAGTGCCATGTTAGAAAGTGTGCATCCTTTCTGATTTTTTTTTTTTTTTTAAGAAAGTGTATACAGCTTTGATTCAGGAAAGATCCCTTTGAGCAACCACATCCTTTAAGAAGTTCAGACCTCATTTTAAGCCCTTAACAGCCCTGGCCATTTTAATTAAAAAGAGGCAGGCAAGTAACCTGGCCTGGCGCCATCAGGGTCGAGTCTTCTCGGGGCAGCTGGATCTCCAGGCGGGCCTGCGCCCTTGCCTCCGCCCTCACCCCGCGTCCTCCTGGCCACCACTGTCTGGTCCCTCACATCCTCCTGGCTCCTACCTGTCTGGTCCCCCTGCATCCTCCTGACCATCACTGTCTTGTCCCCCACGTCCTCCTGGCCATCACTGTCCCCCCCCCCGTCCTTCTGGCCACTGCCTGTCTGGTTCCCCCGTGTCCAACTGGCCACGACTGTCTGGTCCCTCCGCGTCCTCCTGGTCATCATTGTCTGGTCCCCCTGTGTCCTCCTGGCCACCACTGTCTGGTTCCCTCTTGTCCTCTTGGCCGCGACTGTCAGTTACCCCCGCGTCCTTCTGGCTACCCCTTGTCTGGTGTGCCGCATGTGTGCAGGAAGTCACAGTCTTGATTTATCCGCTAGTCAAGTTCTCCACCCGCTCGTTTTCTCGGCGTCAGCACTAACCCCTCCCGCAGCTTGGTAAACACAGCGCGCGCATTTTTCTGCCGTGGATTGGCATGTTGACGACTCTGCTTGAAGGAATGTGACAATAAAGTGGGAAACCAAAGCTTGGCAAGCACTTAATCAAGGATAAAAAGGTTCCGCTGTAAGGATGTCACTCAATTTATTGTGAAAGTCGAATGAATTACGTTTAATGAAAGTGCTCCCCAGATGAATATTACCAGCAATTTCCTGAGTTGGCTCTGTCAGCTTGAGATGAGGAAATGCCAACCCAGATCAGAAAAGAGCGCCCATCTCAATTACTATGCAAGCTTTCCAAGAGCGACTTTTTATTGAGATGATATTTATTGGCTGCTTCTTCCTGCCCTTCCGTGCGCCCAGGCGCGCATCTTCCAAGTTTGCCGTCTGCCCTGGCAGGTTGCAGGCTCATATTTAAACTTCGGATGCGTCTCTGCTGCAGGCTGGAAACCCAGTTGCCTCCTCTGTGACCAGCTTTACCTAGTGTATTTCATTTATTACGGAGGTGGGGGTCGGCGGGAGCCTGGGGGTCGAGTAGGGCGGAGATACCCCTCCTTCCCAGGATTCCTTTCCCAAGGCAGGCGCCTTCGCATCTGGTCTGGGGCTCTGGGTAGTGGACAGCGAACCGGCGTCGGGGCCGGGCGTCCGGAGGCGCGCGAGGGGGCTCCCGGCAGCAGCCAGACAGTGGCAGCACGTGCCCCTGGGCAGCGGCTGGCGAGAAGCTCTCTGGGCTCCGTCTTCCTTTAAGTTCCTGGGGGCATTTTACTCGTTCGAGCCGGAAATAAGACGGGGAGGGGGTGCCCAGGCCGCAGCCGAGAGCATCGCCTCATCTGCATGAGAATGGGGAACCGCGAGGCGCTTCTTGTACTGTTTCCTTCTCCCTCAGTAAGACAAATTGCTGCTTAGGGAAGCCGAGTGTTTCCGAGGAAACTGGCTTGCTGGGCCCGGCGCGTCCCTGCCGAACCTGCCGCCGTCCGTGCCTCGCCCAGCGCCCCTGCGGCCGGAACGGGTTCCGTGCACCCGAGCGGCGGCGGTGAAGGGCGCGGAGGGAGGCTGGGCCGGCCCTGCCGAGGCAGACGGGTCCTGCTCACGCATCGCGCCCTGCGTCCCGGCCCCCTCTCCACCCACTAGTTTAAGGACGCTCCAGGCCGCCTTTCACGATCAGAAGCGAGAAACGTCCCTCGACGTGGGTGCCGTCCCCGCCACTCGGAATCTCAGTCCTCTGTGCAAAGTCGCAGTACTGGCCCGAGAGCTTCTTAGCCCGAGACCCCGCCGCCCCCGCCGCGCACTTGAGCGCCTGCTTGGAGCCGCTGGTGGCCTCGAGCCACCCCGACGGGCTTATGGATCCAGGCGCAGCCCTCTCGCGTCGGACCCCAAGCCCCCACACCGAAGCGCTGCTTCGGGGACCTTGTCGTCGACGTCGCCGAGATCGGCGCTCCGGAGACAGCAGGCGGGACAGGAGGACGGGCAGCGGCGGTTCTCCGAGGAGAGGCCGCGCTGGGAGGCTGCCTGGGGCACCGCGGCGGGCCCGGGTCCAGGAGCGCGTCTTCAGGACCACGGCCAGCGCGGCAGGCTCCGCCCGCCTGGTGCCCGACGCTGGGCCTCCCTCCCCCGCGGCGGCTCCGGCTCGACTCTCGCGGAAGCCGAGTTGGCGCGCTCGGTGTCCGCAGACACCTCCCCGAGGCCCAGTCGCGACTGTAGCGACCCACCTCCCCCTTCCAACCAGTCGGGAGCAACTGGCTCCCGTCGCTGGGTCCCCAATGTGGCCCCGGCCCCAATCGTGGCGGCTGCGTCACGTGGTCATCAGTTTCTGCAGAAGGGAGGCCAGTCCTTCTTCCCACTTCCTCCTCCCTGCCCCTCTCTCACTCTCACAGTTCATTAAATCTATCCCCCCCCCAGAAGCATGAATCACGTGATGGAGGGCTAGCAGTCTCCTTAGCAACGTAAAAGGCTCTTTTGACAGACAAGGAAACTGAGGCACGGAGAGGGAAATCAACTTTCTAGCAGGAGTGAAACCGTGTGCGGAGAAGCGGTTCTTGCCCCATCTCCCACCTGCGGGGAACGCGTCTGTCTCCTCCCCCTCCGGTCTCCCCCCCGCCAGGAGACGGCGCCTTTCAAAAGCGGCGCGCAGGGGTTGAGGTTGGGGCGGGGAGAATCCTAATTATTATGAATTTCTAAAGGAGCCGTAATTATTCTCGGGGAGCAGGACACACCGCGGCCCAGGCAAGGGAATCGATATATTTGCTATCGAAGTGTCTGGCTCGCCTTTAATGCAGACGGATGGGGATGCGGCCTCATTATTTTCCGCGGTTGGGCTCGCCGGCGTGGGGCTTGGTGCTGCGTGAAATCCATCATCATTAGAGCCGCGGCGGGGCAGGGGCGCTCCTCTTTATTTACTTACAAACAACAACAACAAACAAACAGTCCCCCCAGCACTCGCTCACGAACAACCCTTGTCCTTCCTCCCTGG
>NW_007247417.1:154317-159165 GCF_000164805.1 Carlito syrichta
CCCCCCCCCCCGCCCACCTCCGGCTCCGAACCCGGGGCCTCTGCGCGGGAGGCGCACCGCTGACTGGATCCAGGAATCAGCCTGATAGTACCGAGCGTTGGCGCTAGGGGTTGTTTATGTCAAAGGCGAAGGTTGGCCTGGAAGTCCTGGCCGTTAATCTAAGAGTCAATCCCGTCTTGACCACCCGATTCTGCAAATCCCCGCAGTATTAAAGGAGCAGAGATGCGGCCTGTAGTGCTTCTTCAGCCCGAAGGCGAAGTCAGCTCGGAGAAGGGCAAGCCCTCGAGAGAAGAAGCAATCTGGAAGTGACGAGAGGGGTCGTACACGGAAAGAGAAGAGAGGGGAAGGCCTAGGCGTGACACCTCCCGGGAATTCTCCCAGGCACTGGAGAGACCCGCCGCCTTCTTCCTTCTTCAGGAGAGATTCTGGCCTTTTGCCTCAGGGCCAGACGGCTGCGGCTTTCTAGAACTAGGGATAGGCCCCGCCTCCACCCGCTGAGGTCAGTGACCTGTCCAGGGTCTGGCCTGCTGGCTTGCAAGCGGATTCTCATGTCTCCTCCCTCTCGCAGCCCGAGCTCTCTGCAGCCCCTGTCACACTCAGGAGTTGCCTGACCCACGGTGGGCAGCTGCCGAGATGGAACTTGTGTTCCTGACAGGTGTCTTCACAATTCCCTGCTGGACCATGATTCTTGGGGTCAACCGAGGTGTGTGTGTGTGTATGTGTGTGTGTGTGTGTGTGTGTGTGTATGTGTGGTGTGTGCATGCGCGCACGCCTAGTCTGCATCAGGTATCCTTCACCCAGTCGCTGCAGAGATAGGATATAACAGTTCAGAAAAAATCTAACTCCTCCTTCATTGCAATAAAACGATCATAATTATAATAACATTAATGAGAACAAATGTAAAAAGTGTGGGCTCCCAGGCATTAAAGTAATAATGACATCTGCCTTCCTCCTGTGGATGTTGTCTTCCTCGGAGGCCAGCCTTCCATGGTGGATTGTGGTCACCGGAGTGTCTTTGCTTCCTTGCAGTCAGGAGCAGCTAGCTGACACAACACCAGGACTGTGTGAGCCACCGGCATCACCTCCCTCACCATCTTCATTTTTAGAGGCTTTGTAATTAAACTCCATGAGATATATGTAACATACATCCAGTAGAGAGCCTTCTTATTTATGTTAATGTAGCATGCTGAGAAAGGAAAATTAAGGAAGTGCTTATATTGGAGTAATAAGCCTGCTTTGATATTAACAGAAATGTCCTTTTAATTTACTTTTCTCAAGTCTGAAGGATTTTTTCTGTGAAACCAGACCCCACAGTAATGCCTCTTTAAAGATAGATCCCAATAAAGTGAAAAATACATTTATTAGCTTGTACTCACTTAGGGGAACAAAAGGCCAGGTTACCCACTCACAGGAAACACACACGATGGTGAATTCCAGGACGATGCAGGAAACTGTGCAGGAAAAGCTGGCTGCGTACAACTGCAGGCTCTACATTTTTCTGCCTCTCCCTGTCCCTAACCCACTACAATGCATGAATTTGTACATAGTGTAACTGGGTCTCCCAGAGCTCACATAAAGCTACCAAAATGCAAATCGGCAGGCATTTTAATATAATTGAAAACCACAGACTAAAAGAGAGGAGATACTGACTTCCTTCTCTAAGAGGTTATTACCAGAAAAATTATGACAGAAAGGCTTGGAGAACACTTCCTGGCTTAGAAGAGCCTTTTCCATTTACAAATTATACACACAAATACTAATAGCACAGAGCAAGACTGTATATGTATCTATATATCTATCTCTTTGAAGGATTCCATGGAAAATTATCACAGATAATTCTTTTGTTTTCATAAGTGGTTGGCTTCAGAATTCCAACCTGAGTTTGGTAGTACCATTTCCTTGATAGCAATCTGGTACCTGACACTGTGCTGTTGTACTGTTTATGTCAGTATTTTCAGCTATAAAATGACATAAATTTTGGTAGAGAGAAACTACTGGCATGATAGCTGAAATTTTGGTCATGTATATATACTTCAACCTCTGCAACTGAACTTCAGAAAATGATTCTTCTCCTTGTAACCTTGTAGCTGGATGTTATTAGAGGCCCACAGGTATATAAAACAGCTTATATAAAATTAATGGACTGCTTTACATTCACAATCTCTTACTTGTGAAGCCCTTGTAAAATATTGCATCTATTTAAAATAGGAAGAATATAAAGTCAGCTTTGGTGTGCAATCAATAGTTGTAAATGGTTCGGTGAAATATTTGATTGTTTTGAGTGAGTTTGACAATGTAATGGAAATTTATTGTCTGTCTTAGTACACTGAGATGAGCACTGACATGCTAATCATAAGGTTGTCCCTTCTTTTATGTACTTGACCTGTTTTGAAACTGGTTGTAAGATTCCAGGGTATGTAACCAGAATTTTAGAAAAGATGTATTTCTTAACATTACAAAGAAATCTGTGGGTCACTAAGAAGTCACAACTAAGAAAGAAAAATACCTCCCTCAGATTGTTTCATTATTTTATTTAAAATTATTAACAATATGTTAGACTTGTATACTGATATTTTATGCATTTTTGAATAAATAAATAGCTGTTTTAATGTCAATATCAAACATTATAAAAATGAGACTTCCTGAATGTAGTTAAATTATTAAAAGCAAATTTCTTCCTGATTTCCATATGAGCAAAATTTGGAAAAATTTGAGGTCCTCAATTTCTTTTCCTTTTGAACATAAATTTTTTTTTCAAAGAAAGAAAAGTTTATTTAAAAGTAAATTAGAGAGAGAGAGAGAGAGAGAGAGAGAGAGAGAGAGAGAAGGGAGAGAGAAGATTTACCTCCCTAAGGTGGGAGAGGGGGCTGAAGCCAGGAAGTGCGGCAACAGCCAAAGCTCAAAGCACATATGACCACACCAGAGTCTAGTAAGGCAATGGCCTGAACATAAATTAAAAACTACATTTTCTCATTTATTCTGTTGCTTGGTTTATGGATCTCTAAGAAATGCCATTAAGTCTCATGAAGATTTTCTTTTTTCTTTGATGCTTATTTTTATTGGAGAAATGAAAACTTTTCTCTTGCCTTATCGGACTTAGAATTATATAAGGACAAAAACCAGGGTGACATTTTCAAACCCCATTCTCCTCTCCATTTCGCTCCAACATTAACTAGAATAGTAATACTCTTTTTTTTCCTTGTAAGAATAACTACTGCATTATCCTGTTACCATCTACTCTAAGCAGAAATGGTGCCCTGACTTATATACTGATTACCTACATTGTGGAGGCTGCCCAGTACTCACTGGAAAACTCTTAAAACATGGTTCAGATTATACAAGATCCATTATATTTTCTGTTTGAGAAATTGTAAGTGAAAACACCATTATTGATATCCCAAGTTTAATTCTAAAGTCTTTCTGCAGAATGCTGAGTTGTATGATTTGTTGTTGTAACAGCTATGGTGTTGGTAACAGGACTGTCTACATAATCTCTGAAACTGAAAATATAAAATACCTTTACTCACATATCTCCTTCAATTGTTGGTGAATGGTTTCTTGCACCAGGGCAGCATTATTTATTGTTTTACAGAATTAAATGCAGAGAAAGATGCAAGCCACTGCTTATGAAAGGAAGTTATTCATGCATGGTCAGTGTAGTATTTCTCTGGTCTTGATGTGCAACTTAAGCTATTGATGTGGAGATTTTGCAGAACATGGAGAGTTTTTGCCTCTTTTACAAGAAATATGTAATTGAATGATGAATGCCTCATGTTAGCTTTTCAACCTTATTTCTTTTAGTTTAACAAGGCAGAATTAGGAACAGTTGCACCAAAGAGGCAGCTCCGGTCTCTAGCTATTATCAAATGAGTGCAGATCTGGCATTCGTGCAATGAGGTGAGCTGCCACTCTTGGATCTGCGCACCTCTTGAATAAATATTCTGGAGTGTGGAAGCATGAAAGTGAATGATTTGGCTTGCGATGTTTAATCCTGCCTTGCATTCTTGAATGAAATTCTTCACAATTACCATGGCTCTCATTAACGTGCAGCCAGATGCATTTGCACAGATTGATGGACTGTTCTACCCCTGGTGTCCTTGAATAAATAGTCAAAAGTATAAAAGGCTTTAAGGGCAAATCCACATGCCTAAGAATGACTGATATTCTCCCACAGACTGTCACCCAACTTCCAACCAGGTGGACAATGTCATGGCACCTGAACAAGTGTCAACACTGAATTCATGGTGGAAATACAAGGGTGATGATGAGGAAGTGGGTGACCTCTTAGCACCAATGAGGACCTGGCCACAAGGAGGGACAAAGCAGGCCCCTTTTTTGGTCTTCCAAGGTCTCTCTCTCTCTCAGATTCCACACTTCAATTCTAAAGGGAAGGAGCATTGAGAGATTTGTTTACAGAAAAGAGAAGAAGATCATGCCCTACTTCTGTGACCCTAGGCAAAATTAACTTCTCAAATCCTCAATTTCCTTACTTGTCAAATGGGACTAAGAAAAATTCCTGGCCAGGCATCGTGGTGCATGCCTGTGGTCCTAGCTACTTGGGAGACTGAGGCAGGAGGATTGCTTGAGTCCAGGAGTTTGAGGCTGCAGTGAGCTATGATGGTGCTACTGCACTGCAGCCTGGGTGACAGAGGGAAGAATGCCTCCTACCCCATGGAGTTATTACTGAGGATCCATTGAGTTAGTGTGTTATAAATAGCTTAGAAAAGTGATTGCTACATAGAAGTGATAAACTAATTTTAAGAAAAGTCTTGGGTAACCCCCTCCTTGGGTCTCCTCCCACTGTGGGAGCTTTTCTGTCCTTTCAATAAATCCTGTTTTCTAAAAAAA
>NW_007247417.1:159185-165033 GCF_000164805.1 Carlito syrichta
AAAAAAAAAAAAAAAAAAAAGAAGAAGAAAGAAAGAAAAGTTTGCTAACCTTTTAGAGAGAAAAGTTTCTGGGCCAGGTTCTCATGTCCTCCCGGTGCAGTCCTTAGAAGGAAAACACACAAGCTAATTCTATTCTAGCACAATCCTATCTTTTGTTTCCCTCTTTCAGTTAGTTGGTGACTATACAATTGCTCAACACTGCCCAGAAAGCTGTATGTACTTAATCTGGATAGTTACCACCAAGATTAAAACCAGAAGAAAATGCCCATTTCTACAGTAACTAGTCAACTGTTTATGGAAGGGAAGAGACAAGTCATTGACAGACTCAATATGTAGATTGCCTAATTGAGATTAAAAGAACTGTGATGATTGAATTCCAGGTGGCAAACACCATGGGTATTTATTAAGGTCTAATTTTAAGCCGGGCTCGGTGGCTCAGCCTGTAATCCCATGCCTTTGGGAGGCTGAGGTGAGTGAATTGCCTGAGCCCGCGGGTTTGAGACCCGCCTGGGTAGCGAGACCTCATCTCTACAATAAATCAAAAAATCAGCCGGGCGTGGTAGCGCGCGCCTGTAATTCCGGCTACTTGGAAGGCTGAGGCAGAAGGATCACGGGAGCCCGGCAGGTCGAGGCTGCGGTGGCTGGGAGCGGCCACTGCACTCCAGACTGGGCGACCGAGTGAGACTCCGACTCAAAAAAAAAAAAAATCTGATTTTAATGTTAATTTATGAGAAGTACTTGCTTTAAATGACTTTTGACACTTATGATTCTCTTAAAATGTGTGCACAGCATAATAAAACCATACAGCTTACTGGGTTTTGAAGTTCAAGGACCTCTGTCTCCACTGAAGTTCATCCTAGCTGAATGCCTGAGCGTGGCAACATGTGAACTCCCCAGAAGTACTAGCTAAAATGGTTTGGTGGAATGAGAGCCATGGGACCCCTTTCACAGGCTGCTCAGAGTGTCTTCAACAGGCCACCATAGGCCTCTTTCCAAGGCCTTGCCCTAGGTAGCCAAGAAGAGTTCCCACACATAAACATGATTGTGTCTTGGATTTGACATGAGAGTGGGGAAGGTGGAAAGGTGACTACAGAAGCTGAAGTGTTCCACTTTTCTGTTTCCATTCTGAGCTAAGCACAGTGCCAGGATTTCAACCTGGAGTTGTTTCATTTAGTTCTTTTAACATTCCGATGAGATTATAGTTACTAGTTATATTAGAAAGGTTCTATTAATACCTTTAATATTAATATAGTGATATGCTTATCCTATGATAGAACTGATAATATTCCATTTTATAGATGAGAAAGTTGAGACTTTGCGAGTGTATGTCTGGTGCCAGGTGGCATGATTCTCTATTCTAAGAGACAGTCTTCTTTTTGAGCCAGGGCTTTTAATTGGTATATTGTGTGTGTGTGTGTGTGTGTGTGTGTGTGTATGCATTCATGATAGAGAGAGAGGAGGGAGGGAAGGAAGAGAGGAGAGGAAGAGAGAGGAGAGAGGAGAGGAAGAGAGGAGAGGGTGAGAGAGGAGGGAGAGGAGGAAGAGAAGAGAGAGAGAGAGAGAGGAGGGAGGGGAGGAAGAGAGGAGAGGGAGAGGGAGAGAGAGAGAGATAGGCAGGCAGGAGAATGTGTCTCATTTTTAAAAATCTTTAGAAGGAAGTAACTATATTGCCTTCTATTTTAATGAAGAGTTTTCTTTCTCCTTCCCCTTGGTAGACTTCATTTGGGTAACTGGGGTGTCTGTAAAATTGCTCTTGGTACTACTATAGTTTTGTAGTTTTGGTTTTGGGTCTGGGTCTCACTCTGCCACCCAGGCTGGAGTGCAGTGGTATGATCACTGCTCAAGCAACCTCCTGAGTAGCTGGGATTACATCTGCATGACACCACACCTGGCTAATTTTTTTGATTTTTTTTTTTCTTTTTTTGTAGAGAGGAGGTCTTGTTGTGGTGCCTAGGCTGGTCTGGTATTCCTGGGCTCAAATGACTCTCCCGTCTTGGCTTCCCAGAGTGCTGAGATTACAGATGTGAGCCACTGTGCCCGGCCAGTAGTTATATTAGATGTAGCTATTATTCTCCAGGGGCTTCCTATCAAATGGGAATACAAAGTTAAGAAAGTTTGTTGCTGGTTACTGTGAATCCAACTTCTGTTGATGGCATGTGGCACACAGGCTTTTAAGTAAGTCTGCAACTATTGACATGATCAACATGAAAAATTATCTCTGGGCCTCGGGGTAAGGTAAGGAGTAAGACCGGGCTTAAACGCAGCTTTCTCAGTCATCTGTGGTAGATTTAAAAATGACTCATGATGTCAGTATCTCTCCTAACCAACCACACACATGTTTTTAAATTGTTGCTGTATCTGGGCAACAGGAAGTAGGAAGATATTAGTTTTATTTCTAAGGGGTAACCACATACATGAGGCATAAACTCTGATTTTCCTGTTGCATTTATTTTCATGAGTCCTGTCTTGTAGTCAGCTAACCAAATAATTGACATTATTTTAAAAGTAGAATCTCTGCACAGTCGTACAAACTAAAACACTTTTTAAAAAGTCATGCTTAGTTTAATACTTTAGAGTCAAAAAAAGTTTCAAACATTCAACTAGCTTAGCATAGGTGTTTCCATTGCATTCTGGGTATGTAAACTAAAAAATAAAGTAGAAAATGCCCGTGAAATATTTTATAACATTACTCGTTCTATGTTGGTTTTGGGAATTTCTCTCTCTCTGAAGAATAAAAGTAGATCCAAGACACTCCTGCTGAAAGTAGAAATTCTCTGGCAGGGGATGAGGAGGGAGAGTCTGGCTTTATTTCAGTCTTGTGCTACACTTGACCTTGGGAGAGCTTAGCTATGCCTCGGGGCAAAAAATTAAATGTTCCATTTTGCAGCAGTATCATCTTTCACCTTTATGTGGATTTAAAAATGTAAATAAAATTGCTTTCTGTAAATGGTATACAGGAAGGTCATATTCATATTCTCTGCAAGAATTCAAAATGCCATTTGACCCATCATAGGCTCAATAGAGAATCATGTGTTCTATTAGTTTCTAGTAATCTACTTTTTAAGCATTTTATGACCCAATATTTTAATGCCTAGTTCCTAGTTTGTGAAATAAGAAGTCAGAAATAAACCTTTTAGCACTTCATTGTAGATTTATTTATAGAATGTGTGCTTTCAACTTTGAACTTTAAAAAATGTCAAAATTTCCCAGAATACACTTCCCTAGAAAGGCAGTCTGGATGGAAGTCTGTAGTGAGAGAAGAGTATGCTTCTGGAAGATTTTGAGGGCTCTAGCTTTTTTGCAGTTATCATCTGTGTTTCTTTGGCTGATTATTCTCCTTGTAGATTGCCCAGGAAATGGGATTTGAGAACCCCGTTAATAGAATGCAGCTCATAGACCTGGAGAGTGAAGAAAACATTCTTCTCTTTTGTAGGGAAAGAGTGTCTGAATTCTTCTCATTGCAGTTTGGATAATAACACCCTGATAGATTATTGTATTTAATTGTCATGATTTTGATTGTTAATGACTTGTGATTGCTTCTTCTGGAGACACCTGTCAGCCACTCCCGAGGCACAGATGGCTTTATCAGCAGCAGTAGGCATTTCTTTTTCTTACTAACCTTGAGCTGAACAGATTACTTGGGGAAGATGAGCAGACCAATGTCATCCCAAGTTTTTCTGTCTTTTGAAGATTATTTTTGTTTATTTAATAATGAATTGGGAGTGCTTTTTCCCAAAAACTTTTATATTTGATTTTTTTGGTAGTAGAGAACATTCGTCCTGTCTCTGAGTAGATGTGTGATAATGATTCAGGAACCAAGGCCACACGGCTGAGGTGGGAATAGTCCCTGTTTACTTGGGGCCATCGTGTTTCATGCCCATTTCCTATATAAAAAAATCTTCTCTTATTTTCTAAAGTGTCTTGGTTTAGATAAGAAATTGTATGACCATCTTCTATATGACTCAGTGTTCAGATCGCTGCCAGAAAAAAGGTTGACTATGAGACATTATGGAGAGCTTCTGATTATGAAACATTGTTGTATGGACAAGAAGAGAATCTCTGTGTCTTCTTCATGCTCCCTTTTCTACTCAGCATTCGAAGTCCTCATGAACTTGGATACACAGGGTTCACCACTATGCTATGACTCATGAAACATATTCCATACTCTTTTCTTTAAAAATCAGGTGCAATTTTTGATCAAAATTGTACAGTACACAGTTAATTATGGGAAAAATTGATGGAAGAAAGCTGTCCGATTAACCACGCAGAGGTCCTGTGGGATTGTACCAGCCTAGCGAAAGTGCTTTGGTCCAAGGTCCAGAAACAGAGCTTTGTCAATGCTTCTACAGTCAATAGATACTCAAAAGTAAATGCACTTTAACCACAGTACCTTTCAGGTAATGACCTTTTCTTGTGAGAAGAATATCTGAAAAACTGTTGAGAGCATATTCCTTCCCAGTCATTCAATAACTGAATCTCAGTTTTCTGTGCCGATAAACCCATCCAATCTTTTCGATATAGCCTTTCTTTAAATGTGTTACTAGCACTGATGAAACTGCAACCAAATAGCTGCACTTGCTGGGCATGATGGTGGCTCATGCCTGTAATCCTAGCACTTTGGGAGGCTGAGATGGGAGGATTGCTTGAGGCAGGAAGGTTGATATTAGCCTGGGCAACATAGCGAGACACTATCCCTGTAAATCGCTACACCTGTGGACCTATTGGATATTATCCCTCTTTTCACTTTTTTGTTGATTTTATTAGATCCCTTGAAGGCCTTTTTAAAAATCTCCCTTAATATCTTGGTTATTGATTGGCTGGAGGCACACTGATACCTCTGACTTGACATCATGTTTTACCTCTCACTTTTTTAGGGCTCTTCCAGGTCTTGAGACTAGGACGATGAATGTCGGATGCTGATTTAGTACTCTTTCACACTTCAACTCAGAGATTATTCATGGTAGGGAATTCAAACATTAGTTAGGCTCCTAGGCCCTTTAAGCTTGTGGAAGGAAGAGTGGAAAAGAAGGCATTTTCCATACCTCTGTTTAAATGTTTGACTTGTTTTTCTAGCAGTCATCCTGTAATCATGTCTTGGCTTTCTTACATGTTTTAGGATTGTACACATTTGTGCCTGGTAAAGTATGAAAAAGGAATAGGGGCAGGATGGCGTGGCCATGGGATCCATACTACAGCCGGTTCATGAATTCTCTGTTTTGCAAATGCACTGGCAAAAATTAACTAGCTCCTTCTTGGTAATAGGCATCAATGTAGATTGCCATTCTGACAGCCTAAGAGATGAATATGCTCTCTAGTTTGCTTTTCTGAGAACATCTCATCAGGAGTGGTACCCCAGGAATCTAATTTCTGCAGGTCTCTGGCAAGAACAGAGTTAATATGATAACGTACCAGGAATTTCATTCCAGCCTGGAAACTAAAATGATCGAAAAGACAGAAAGTATCAGAATTGTTTTTCTTTTCTTTTCTTTCTTTCTTTTTTTTTTTTGAGTTGGAGTATCACTCTGTTGCCCAGGCTGGAGTGCAGTGGCACCCTCACAGCCACCCCAGTGTCGACCTGTTGGGCTCCGGCGATCCTTCTGCCTCAGCCTTCCAAGTAGCCAGAACTACAGGCGTGCTACCATGCCCGGCTAATTTTTGATTTATTGTAGGTCTCACCAAGTTGTCCAGGCTTGTCTCGAACCCTCGGCCTCAGGCAATCTTCTTGCCTCCGCCTCCCAAAGCGCTGGGATTACAGGCTGAGCCACTGAGCCTGGCCAAAATTGTTTTTCTTTTCTTTTTTTTTGAGTTGGAGTCTCACTCTGTCGCCCAGACTGGAGTGCAGTGGCTG
>NW_007247417.1:165053-179137 GCF_000164805.1 Carlito syrichta
TTGTAGAGATGAGGTCTCACCAAGTTGCCCAGGTGGGTCTTGAACCCGCGGGCTCAGGCAATCCACTCACCTCAGCCTCCCAAGGCGCAGGATTACAGGCTGAGCCACTGAGCCCGACTCAGAATTGTTTTTCAAAGATGCTTTCCCCCCCTTTTTATAGAGCTAGAAGGAGACAGGAATAGGGAGGAGAGGAAGAGAAAAACATTCAGTATTTGCATCTATTCTGATTTAGCAATTCTCATCATAAGAATATCACCCTTTCCAATGAGCTGAATAGTTGACATGAGCTTCTGCCTTCTTAATCACTCACCATCTGAAAATCATTCTAAATATTTTAATCAGCAGAAAAGATACAACTCCCCCCCAACACACACCAAACATGCGCAACCACCAATAATTTTATAGAAATGCATCACTAGTGTCCAAAATGTCTGAATAGCCCAACTATGGCATTTTGCAGTGGGATTATTTTTCTAAGTGTAGTAAATGGACAAATATGCTACTCATCAAGAGCTGTAAAGAACCATTTGCTTTAAGAAGATTCAAAGTGTTTTATTTAGTAAACTGCCTTACCTAACAGTATCTGAGTTATGTGATTGTAATTGCTCTGAAGACTCTAATGATATTGGTACTATTGAATTCCAAAAGTGAACAGTTATTCGAACACATCTCTTAGACATAATGGTTTTGAGAAATTTGTTGAATCAAATTTTGAAAGAGAGAGTTAGGGGACTGCCTTTGGGACCTGGCAGATGACCAGCAAACTCTATGATATGGCTGGAATAATAGGTCCCTTTCTGTGTCTTTAGAGTTTAAGGGGCTGATCAATTTTAACCACCACACAGTCTGAAATAAGACATTTCTCCTCTGCATTGTGCACCATGCCTCCCCTTCTAAAGGATGTTCCAGCTTTTTCAAGTCCTTGGTTCATTTCCTTGTGTGGCTTGTATTGATTGGAGAAGTGGTAGGTTAGGGCCACTCACAGAGAAAGATGTAGCATGTGTTTTGACCCCCAGCATGTCTCCCCTCCCTCTATCTATGATCTACTCAAAGTTGCACATGAGTGCAAAAAGGGCTTTAAAAAGAGAAATGTGGCTCTAGGGGAACATCAGTGGCTTGTGGTAAAGGTAGAAAGGATAAGTCAACTTTTCCAGCAAGCGGTGTTCACTGCAGACTCAATATTGGAAAGAAAGTCTGCATCCCAGAAAGGGATTGGCAGTAGCGGGATACTTGTGGGGTGTGTATGGGGACACATCATCAGTAAGGGTACCTGATCTCAAACCAGGCAAAGTGCGGACCAAAAGGAGGCCCAAACTTTGCCTGAACAATGTCCACTTGTATACTTAATCCTGAATTGTACCCCGCATCTTTAAAATAAAATGATAAAAAAGAGAGGCCATATCCTAATTGGATGATATGATGCTCTTTGTAAATCACATGTCTCCATTCTTGGAGGTTACCATGTTAGGCAGTCATTTTTCCTAGGAGCCATTACTTGAATGTTTATGTGCTAATGGTAAGTTGTGTTTTAGAAACAGAAAGTAGAGGTATGAAAATTGTATAGAAGACTGTTTTCATTGCTAAATGCAAAAGATTTTAAAATTTAGATAAATCTAGAAGTCTAACTTGTGCTACCAATTTTTTCATTTGCACAGTAGAGTGGATACAGAGGCCAGAGGGATAGACACGTGGGTCTTAGATGATTGGTCATGGTGTGCCATGCCATCATTTTCTATAAGACTCCCATATGAATCAATAAATGAGTCTATGAACTATATTGCTAGTTCTCCTATATAAAAATCCAATCAAAAGAGGCTAATGCTGTGTTTGCAAAACTGTGGTATAGGACTGAAAAGGAAATGAATTGGCTTAAATTAAAGATCAACTCATAGCCACTTTACAATAAAAAACCTGAGACTTGACTCAGTTGTCATAATATTCCATCATGATGCACTGTCTATTGTGTCCTGGTGAATAATCTCTGGCCCCATTTTTCTTTGTGGTGCCATTGAAAAAGGAAATGAGTGGATCTTTTCATGGAAATCAGGGCTGTGACAGCTTCAGCAGAAGGGTGAAAGGTAAAGCTTTCCTTCCAAGCCAGGGTGTTTCAGTTCACAATGGGAACAGACTTCCCTCTTTCTGTACACCATCTGCCCAGTCTTGCGGCCTGAGTTGCCATTACTGTCCAGAGAGAATGGAGCTTCCCAGAAAGGATCAGAATATGAGCAATGTTCCAGCTTGGAATTTTAGCACTCACAGCCGTTTGTGAACACAAGTTGGAGGAAATTGCCTTCTGCTTATCAGCGTCCACTTTTTGTTGCTTCTTCCAAAAGGACTTGGGCCAATATTCAATATCAGATGCTGATGAAAGCCACTAGCCTATAAAGTATTAAGTGGCTTGTTGCAATGCACATTGGCATGCTTGTCATTTTTTCAAACCAAATATGAGATGGTAGCGCTTTCTTTCCATGTGTCCTGAGGGCTATTTTTTTGCTAATCATTTATTTGCTGACCCTTACAGAAAAGGACAGTTCCTTGGAATGGTACACATCATTCTCGTTAGGCCATCAGACACTTTTCTAGATGTAACTTCTACTCTAAAATAAGAAGGGAAGAAAGCTGAGCATAGGCAGGTCATTTTAGAAGTGGTAAAAATGAGGCAGAAGGTGGTGAAATGTCTTACCTTGGTCCTATGTGCTGAAATGAGGACTCAAGTGTGCTGATGTCCATCTTGTCTGTGGGAGACATTAGCCACATGACTTTACACTGTTTTATGGCTCTCCCTTTTACATAAGGGTGAAAGGTGAATATATTGACCAAAGGGGATCTTACCTAAAATCACAATGTTTGTAAGGGACAAGAAGAATTCTGTTTCTTCTTGGTAGTAGCTGATTAACTCATTGATCCTTGGATTGGAAATAATAATTCATAATAATAATGAATATTGTAATTGTCCATCATTATTTATCAATTCTAAGTTTGTGGTAGTTTGAGCAATTTTGTGAGATAATCTGCTCATCTCTTTATAATTCACAGAGGCCGTGGGACATTGAGTCTGGTCCAAGTGGCTCTGTGTGCTCAGCATGTGACAAAAATGATGAATGGAGTTGCAGGTTCGAGGAAACAGAGGTCTTATTGGAATGACATCTGCTTCTCTTCCAGGCCAGACATGACATACCAGGGGTCAGTGAATCATTGTGGAGAAGGAATTTGACAGATTGAAAACATAACTTTTTTCTCATCTATTTGATTTTGAGCAGAAAATCCAAGCCAAAACAAAAGTAGCTGATTTTTCTATTACCTATAACTTTATACATCTAAATTCATAGAGCTATATTAAATTAACAGAAAGAAGAAACAAATATTTGACTTTATGAGATTTATAATTTAAGCCATGCTGCCCTTTTTCTATCTATTTACTTGGTAAGACTCAGCTTGGTGAAAGAGACATTTTGCTTTTGATTTGTATTTTCAATTTACTTCTTTGCCAGTGATTTCCGTGGACCACGCTCCCAAGCCCAGACTAGATGAGCTCTCCAACTCTCTAGCCATGTCAGATTGTCAAAATGGTGGCACCTTATGCTAGATATGTGCCCAAGCACTGTCCCTGATGTCTAGAATAGGGAATCCCTTATTTCCACAAAGTTCAACTGAATACTTATGCTTGACAGGTGGGTTTTCAAAAACACTGTGTAGGAACTTTGGGTTTTTTACAGTTTAAAATGGCTTTGAAGTGATGTTTTACACTCTTTAGTGGTGGAAGATGCATTGTTTCTTGGATTTTTCATTCAGTTTCTGGTGGCATTGGATAAATTTTCTTGGCTGTGCACCCATTTTGCAATAGTCGGTAAATGACACAAATGAAAATAAATGTCTACTTCTCTGTCTTACGCGGTTTAATTTTCTAAGGCACTTCCAGAGCCATGACAAATGGAGGAAAATGCCATCTGCAACTGGTATATGCCGGATCAGAAGGGTACATGGAAAGAGAATACGTTTGTAAAGCCATGCAGCAAAGAATCACAGCGCCTGCGACGGCTCAGCCTGAAACATGAATTCTTAACAGAGTTGAAAAACCATCTAGTCACACGCCATTTTTTTTCCATTGGTAGAATACTTTTCATTGCCCTAATTCTTGTCTACTTTTTTCCTTTCAAAAACACTTGAAAGGAGCCTGAGTAGGCCGATAGGCCAATTTTATTGGTCTGTTTGGTCTCATAGCTTCTGGCATTTTCCCATTGTGTATACTTAAACTTCCTCAGCTTTCTCCTTGGATGGAGTGCTTAGTGAGGGCACACATACAATGTTTGCATATTTCTTCTCTGCTTCCAGTCTTCTAGCAAAGACTAGGTACACTGGTGTGTGTGTATGTGGGGGAAAGGGTGGCGTTTTTCTAAAACCAAGGTAGGCATTTCTGTCATCTTTGTTGCCATTGATTGAAATAATTGAAAATTTTTTTTGGAGCCATAAAAATTTAGGAATTTTTCAGACCAATTTCTTCAATACAAGAATGAGGGCCTAGAGTCATTTCACTCATCTCTTTAAGGTCAGACTGTTGATGCCAGAGTCGGGTTCCCATGGCAGTTCTTAATGTTGTCATAGTAAAAGTTTACATTTAATTCTTTGATAACTGACCTAATTGGAATTGGTGTATTTTTACAATTATGAAAATAAGTGCTGGTCCACGAAAATCAAATGTTGGTGCTGATACAGTTGAGGTCTAATGAGAGTGTCTAAATTTTGCTTCTTTTCCTGGGACTGTGCTGGTGTGAGAAGATGAAGAGTCCTTTGAGGAGATGGGAGGATGGTTTGCATTAGGATCTCTTGGGCTGAGCAGTGGGGAGGGGACCAGATGAGAAACTTTCTCAGGCAGTTCCTGAGCCTCTTCCTAAATGTGGGAAGGGAACAACCCAGAGACACAATTTGTGGTTGGTATATGTTAGATCAGGATATATAATCAAATAAAGTAAAAAAAAAATTAATGAACTAGGGAATTATCATCATTTAAATAGAAAAAGATTAAAATCTCTGATTGAATAAGCTTCTGCCATGACCATGTAAAGGTGATTTTTAAAAAATTGCCCTGCCACTTTAAGAAACTCTAAATCAGAACAAAATCAGTTTCAATGTAAGGAAAACATTGAACAAAAAACTTGTTCTTGGTGATTTTCTAATCACCAAGCCTATGGTGGCCTTGGCATAGAAAGCCACCACTAGCCTTTCGCTTGCTTAAACCCCAAGGTTACCTGTTGTCAAATAGTTTGATGCTGGCTTTTTAATTTCCAAATTAGCCTATCTCATCATCACCCAATTTTTGATGAATAGAATTACCTTTCCAAAAGTTCATTAAATATATAATAAACATATATTAAAAAGAATTGGTACACTGCTGGAGAAAACCAATTTTAATAGACTTTCTCAGTCTTCAGCAAGGCTTAGAAGTGAGAGCTGAAAAGCACCTTGGAATTGATTTACACGAGTCCCTCATCTTATTCCTAAAGATAATGAGCTAAAAAAATGATGTAGGGACTCATTCAGGATAGCTCAGCTAGTTACAGGAGGAATCAGGAATAGAATTCTATACTTCAGTATTTCCCTTACAATAAAGTGCTGTCAAAGTCATTCAGCTTTTCCAAATCTCAGATTTCTTATCTGTAAAGTGATGATTGTGGGATCTACCTAACTATTTAATAGAATTGTTGAAAAGAATAACCTGCAATTAGTGAGAGAGAGGATGAGAGAGAGAGAGAGGGAGAGAGAGAGAGAGAGAGAGAGTAGTAGAGAGAGAGAGAGAGAGAGAGAGAGGAAAAGTAGGAATGGTTCACAGTAATTTACTGGAGCAGGAATTACGAGTGAAACATTGCAAATTTAGCACATTGAAATAATCTTGATAGAAAGAACCTCTTTACACATTTGAAAAGATGCTTTAGGGCTTGGAAATGAAATTTTGGGGCAAAATTAAGAAGGCACAGGTGAAAATTTCCTTTACTTGAACTAAATTTATAAATTGGCTATTGTCTTAGGAGGATTCTTATTCATAATTTTATGATTACATAAAACAGTCCCTGTACCATATAGCTTTTTGATTACAATCTATTCATGAGTTTTCTGTCCTTCTTTTTTTTTCAAGCAGGAGCAACTAAATTAATGAACATCCTGGGTTGTCTCTATGGCTTAATAATTCAATGCTCATCAAAGAATTTTAGTATTTTGCAGGCAAAGTGGTTAATGAGGACATAAAATTATTCATTTTTACCTGATTTTTAGATGAAATGATATGAGGGAAGGATGATTAATTTTATCATGTAGAGACTTCACTGGATTTTACAAATTAAAGCCAAACACCCTTCACAAAAGTTCTTGGAGATGTGACAAATTGATTTATATTCCACTAATTTAACTCTGTTTAGGGAGAATCATGGATTTTTTGTAATAAAACACAAAATGAATTAAATCCCACAATAGTATAATTACAGTTTCATCAACAGAGAAAACAACTTGGAGTGCCAGAGTTTTGAAATGTTGAACTACATTTTCAGTTTGATTTGGTAAAATGTGTAATTGTACTCTGCCCTGATGTCTTTTTGCTTCTAGAAATTTTGATGCAAATGCAGGCACTGATCTCCCCTAGGGGTGACTTTGGCTTTGAATCTATTCTATTAGGCTCATTCACTGTGGGTCCTCAAGACTGGAAGAACTTGTGTGGTTGGGGTGGCAAAAATCTTCAAACTGGAGTGAAGAGAGTAAGGGAAGTCTAAGGATGGGCAGGAGATACAAAATCCCACCAATAGGTCTGTGTGTCTGTGAGGAGTGCGACAGGAAGTGCAGAGAGAGAGAGAGAGAGAGAGAGAGAGAGAGAGAGAGAGAGAGAGAGAGAGAGGAAAAGCAGGAATGGTTCACAATAATTATGCCATCAGTGTTTGTTGATATAATATAGGCTATGGATGATATATGACATGGATAAATGATATAGGCTGAAGATCTCTTGGAAATGAAAACAACAACCATAAGTTATATATAGCATGGATGCTTAGCTAAAGTGAAATATGCTGTGACATCCCATGAAGTTTAATAGGATGGATGACGTTCCTTAGGTTTTCAGTTCAGTGTGTGACATTTCTTGTTTTCATATCAGGTTGTCTGTTTTGTTCAGATGTGTAAATCAAAAAGAACTCAGTAAATATTTAATTTACAAATACAAGGATGGTATACATATATCATTTTTCCCTAGGCTAAATTTTTGAAGCTAAACTTCTATTAATTTTATCTGAAATTTGTCATTTCCTGACTTTGCATCTTTGTTTCTTTTCATTCATTCTCCCTAATGGCCTCAGACTTCCCATTCCAAAGGAAGATGAAAGTATTGAGAAACTCTCTTTACATCTATCTTTTCTTGTCCGTTTAGTTGTTGTTCTGAACTAGATTTTATTAAGAATTAATTAAAAAAAAAACAACAAGGAGCAGAGCACAAAATCAGGTGTTTGAAACATGATAGCAAAGTTGGCTCCTCTTTGCACGACACTTTCCTTAGGATTTCCTGCAGCAGGTCCAAGCAGAATGGGATTGGTGGGAAGATAACTTTTTTTTTTTTGAGTTGGAGTCTCACTCTGTCGCCCAGACTGGAGTACAGTGGCCGCTTCCGGCCACTGCAGCCTCGACCTGCTGGGCTTCGGCGATCCTTCCGCCTCAGCCTTCCAAGTAGCCGGAATTACAGGCATGTGCTACCAAGCCCGGCTGATTTTTTGATTTATTGTAGAGATGAGGTCTCACTGCCCAGGTGGGTCTCGAACCCGCGGGCTCAGGCAATCCACTCACCTCAGCCTCCCAAAGATGTGGGTTTACAGGCTGAGCCACCAAGCCCGGCTGGGAAGAGAACTTTCAAACCTGTGTTGACCTTTGGACATTTCTTGCTCTGATCTTTCCAGGTGAGTAGGAAGCTAGAGGAAATAGTCAGCAGGGTTTTGAGTTGCCTTTGCTCTCCAGATGTTTATCCCCTGCCTAAAGGGAAACAGAAAGGGAAACATGAGCCTGGGAACAGACTACTTGAGGCTACCTCTCTTTGGAAAAATTGCTTAACAACAGCCTGTATTGTCCATCTAAATGGGGAGGTTAGAGTAACCATTTCCTAGGACTTTGTGAAGAATCAATGAGATGATACACGTGAACGTGCCCAGCACACAGTAGGTCCTCATTATGTTTTCTTGTCTTCATTTCCTTTAATTCTGGGTCATTGTGCTTGGACCTTTTTTTTTTTTTTTTTTTGAGTTGGAGTCTTACTCTGTCACCCAGGCTAGAGTGCAGTGGCACGTTCTTGGTCACTGCAACCTCGACCTACGGAGCTCAGGTGATCCTTCCACCTCAGCCTTCCTATAGGTATGCACCACTATGCCCGAATAATTTTTTGATTTATTGTAGAGATGAGGTCTCGCCAAGTTGCTCAGGCTGGTCTCGAACCCCTGGGTCCAGGCAATCCTCTTACCTCTGCCTCCCAAAGTGCTGGTATTATAGGTATGAACCACTATGCTCGGCCAGGAGCTTTTCAATATTAAGTATTGAAAAACTGGCATGGACTGGATGGCAGAGTATTGAATTGACTAAAAAAAGTGTGGCAGCCATTATCTATTTAGAGGGTTAGGAAAATACACAAAGATTGGAGGGACTCATAGAGAAGATATCAGCACTGGGTGCAAAAAAGGAGAGTATTTGGTTGTCTAGTTTTATACAACTCATCTGAAATAGCTGAAGCTCCACCTGTGGCATGGTACGCAGCCAGTCAGTGCCAGAGTTGACTGGCAGTTGGGAAAACAGTGTCCTCATTTTACTGGACTTGCTAAGCTGGCAGAAAGTGAGAAGTGTATGAGAAATGTATAAGAATGAGTATGAGACATGATCAGTGAGAAAAGACAGTTTGGGATAGATGACATACTCTATATTACTCTGGAAAAAATGACTTAAGAGGATGAGAAAAAGGGAAATGAGTGAACCCTGGACTAAGGATCTCAAGATCTATGTCTCTCTTCCAGCAGTATTTCTTGTTTGCTGTTGACTTTTGTCAAGTCATTATCTACTACTATTTGTAATGCTGAAGTAAGAAAAAAACTAGTTCAGCCTCTGTGGAAATCAGTGTGGCGATTCCTAAAAACTCTAAAAATCGACCTTCCATATGACCCTGCAATCCTCCTACTGGGAATATACCCAGAACTCAGGTCACTCTTTGAAAAAGATACTTGCACATGTATGTTTATCACAGCATTGTTCACAATAGCAGGAATATGGAACGAACTGTGCTGCCCATCAAAAGAGGACTAGATTAAAAAAATGTGGTACATATTCACAATGGAATACTATGCAGCCATAAAGAAGAACAAAATCATGAACTTTGCAGCAACCTGGATGGAATTAGAGTTTATAATACTAAGTGGTCTCTCACAGAAACAAAAAGCTGCGTATCGCTTGTTCTCACTCATAAGTGGACCTTGAACAACTACCGTATTACTGTAAGAAAAGGATGGAAAATGGCAGGAAACTGTGGGGAAGGGGGGGGGGGGTGGGGAGGTGGGATTGACAGTAGTCGATATCTACCTGGGGAAGAGGGGGCACACTTCATCGATAAGGGTACCTGCACAGTGAATGTTTATATATCTAGCCCTGAATTGTACCCCACAATTTTAAATAAAAATTAAAAGAGGAATAAAAAAAGGAACAAAATTGGCCAGGTAGCCCAGAAATGGTAACCTAGAAAAGATACTAATTTCCTCACTTGTTAAAATCTAGGACAATGAAAATGGAGTAATGCTTGTCAAAGAGTTTAGTGACATGAGAGGCACATAGCAGATGTGTAATGCATGCAGTTTTAATTTTTTTTTATTCTTGAAGACTATCCTTGACAGTTTATCTGGAAGTGATTTCCTCTCCTTAGAATTCATATAGTGAGTGTATCATTCATTGAGCTGGCATCTTTTATGTCAAGTATTTATATGCATATGCTCTGGAGGGCCTTAAAGTTAGCCTAACCAGTTTAGACTTTGGTCTTGTGAGGAGTTTTGAATAAGGCAGGTGTATAAGCAAAGTGTACTTTGGGAAGTTAATCTGATGGCATAACAAAGGCTAGATGGGAGAAAAAAGGCATGGAGACCAATTAAGAGGTGAATGTAGATACTAGGACTCGGGGGATGGGGAAGAGTTCTATCGAGAAATGGTGGCATTTAGAAAGGACAGCAGGACAAGAGATTGCATGGGAGATCTCCTCAAAATCTAAAAGAAAAGCTTGCAAATGCTCAAGGAGGTCTTGGTTTGATGGAAAAGCATGGGTGAAATCCAACAGAAACACCCAGAGAATGATCATGGCATCCTTACAGAAACACTTAAGCTTTCCTTTGGGATTTCTGCTACAACCCCTTTTCAGTGTGATCTATGTAAAGAATTTAGAATAGTGAAATTTTCTCCTTGCTCCTCTACACTCAGGTGACATTGGGGATTGTGCCTCCTGGAGGATTAATTACCATAAAAGGCCTTTCACCCCTGAAAAGCTTTCTTTTAGGTCACGGTCCAGCTCAGCCCGGGTCAAGCGGGGAAGGCTTATACGGAGGATGCCTGCAGTGCCCCTGACAAGTGGATAGATGAGCTCTCATTTCTTGTATTGTGCTATTAGACTCCCAAGCCAGTGCAGTGCAGGATACCAGGAAAGTATTGCAAAGCAGGGGGCATTGTCACAGTCCCTTTCCAGCTGTTGGCTGTTAGCAACAACATCCATTCTGGTGCTGACACTCTGCTCTCCCTGGCGGCACTTATACTTAGGAATTATTTAAACCACTTAAAGACAGTCGAATATTTAAAAGTCAAAATGCCTGCTTCCTAATTATTCCCTAGATCTCACTTAGCAATAGCTGCCTTCATGTCCCAAATGTGACTCTCATGGGGATCACAGTAGCCTCCTGAACAGAAGCGATGGTGCTGGCATGCTGTTAGCAAAACTGGAGACTGTGCTGCCCACAGCCTTGACAAGGAAGGGGAGAATCTCCTTCCATCCCTTCCCCACACTCTGAAGTCTCTAGTTCTGTGGATAGGGTGATTTCAGCGGGTTGTTCTTAGGTGTATGGGAGGAATCTTGAGGTTATTCCTTGACTTGCTCTGCTTTGACAAAATGTTCTGTGAAAAAACGTGAAGTAGTGAAGAGGGAACTTGGTTCTGCTGGCCTCTTTCAATCCTCTCTGAGTTTTGTGAGTATCTTAAAAGCGGTTAAAAATTACAAAGGAATTAATAAGTTAAAGGAAAACAAAACCTGGATCATGATATTGTCAGGAAGTTGACTGAATGGGCTTTTGACTTCTCTTGAAAATGACATGGAAACAGCTAATGGAGTTGATTTATTAAAAAGTAAAAGAGACAAACAACAACAAAAATAACAAATTCAAGAACTTTAGACCTGGAAGAAACTCAGGAGATCCTGAGTCTTAGCCTCTTGTTCCTTAGTCCTGAGACTTCCCTCGTCTTTCAGTTTGCTTCCCCTGGCTACGTGTGTGGGAGGTTGGGTAGAATAATGACAGTGAGCACAGGGGCTGGGGTCATTAGAGCTAATTGTCAGCTGCTACTTGCTGACCATGTGACCTGGGTCCAACTTCTTCATAATTCTAAAGTGCAGTAGTTTCTGCATCTGTAAAATGGAGATAACAGCCTCCTCTCCCATCCCCCCTGAGTTGTTGTGAGGATGAATAATATACATGAGAGGAATACAAAACACTTAGCACACTGCCTGACACTTAGTTTTGAGTGAATTTTAAGAATTATTTGAATATGGATCCTACAAAATCCTCTGATCGTAGAGCGCATTTTTCTGTATGAAAGTCTGTGACTACTCTGGGTCTTTTGGATTTTTCTGATTATGGTACTTAAACTATGCCCAAGTTTAAGTGAAATCTGGTTTAAAAGGTCAATGTATTTGAAAGATCTATGAAAGGATATTAGTAGCTAAACTGGGAAATGAGTAACCACAGAGACATCAGGTAATGAAACCTCTTTTAGAATTCTCTCTAAGGCCATATCATGTACATTTGCATATAGTTGGCATATGATTTACAGAAGCTTCCTGTCTGTTCTGAGATATTTTTAACTTATGCTTTTATTATGGCTTCCCTTAGGGCACTAATTTCCTGAATTTTCCTAATATTCCCCTAGACTTTCTTACATCTTACATTCTTTATGTTGTCAATTTTCTAAAAGCATGAGCCTGAGACAGTAGATATATGTGTAAGTTAAGTGAGGGATTAAAGTTAGGGGGCTGGCATAAACCATTGCCAGGGCAATTTTAACCTCTTTATGAAAGTGTTGAATTTTTGGTCTAGCATCCTTAGATCTTGCTAGAGCATCTTGGAAGCCCAGAGGAATAAGGTTGAGACTAGAACTGGTTGGTTAATATGATGATCACTGACAACATAGCAACCACTCTCAACATAGAGTTTTTTGATTTAAAGTGAATAATCATGAATATACACTTTCTTGGAAGAAAGGAGTTACTGGGTGTTCTGCCTATTTTCTTCTAGAAAATTTATTATCAAGCACTGCAATTTATTTTGAGGCTACTTCCAAGTTTTTCAGGCATCTTGTACTATCAGTATTATTGATTGCACTCTGCAGGGATGCCTGCAATTTGTATGCAGTTAATTAATAAAGTTTATTGAGCATTTAGTTGTGAAACAAATTGCACAAAGATACCGAAGAGAAAAGAAACTGTGATCCGTCCATACTTCACTTAAATGAAGCAGGAAAAATAAGGAAATACGCTTTCATCAAAATTCCTGAAACAAACAAATCAGATTATAGGACAAATAATAAACATAAACCTTTCCAGAATATAATATATAAGATATGGTATGAAGTCAAATCTAAAAGTTGGCTAAAGCATTAAAAATACAATCAGACAAATGTCAGACAAATAGCCAAGTAAGAACAGTCTTTCCTTGAATTTCTCCTAAATGTAGGTGAGTCTGGAGAAGTTGGAGGGTATTTATAACCAGCTCAGAAATTTAAAGCCTATTTACACTTGAATTTGAAAAATGTCTTCTTTCCAAGATGCTGATCATTGTCACAGTCTGAATCTATTTTCATGTGTCTCCTTCTAAGAGATTTAATCCATTAATAGGATGATCTTCTGCTTGGTTTTTGGTTTTGAATTTGTGTTGTGTAACCTAAGATGATGTCCCATGGCCTGCTATCTTGTTTTTCACCAGTACTTATCACTGGTCAGGAAACTATGGCTTGGGAGGCTTTTCTTTTTTTTTTTTTTTCATTAATCAGTATTTTTTATTATGGTTTTGTGGGGTACAGTTAAGGGTTAGGTGTACAATGACGTTTCATTCAGGCACCCTGTAGATAAGAAGTGTTTTCCCATCCCCCGACAGATATTTGCTACTGTTAATCCCATCCCCCCCCCCATAGTTTCCCAGTACCATCCGTCATTTTCTCATAGTATTGCATTGGATGTTCAAGGTCCATTATATGAGTGAGAACATGTGATACTCGGATCTTTGTTTCTGTGAGAGGTCACTCAGTATTATAGACTCTAGTTCCATCCAGGTTGCTGCGAAATTCATGATTTTGTTCTTTTTTATGGCTGCGTAGTATTCCATCGTGTATATGTACCACATTTTTTTAATCCAGTCCTCTTTTGATGGGCAGCATGGTTGTTTCCAGGTTCTTGCTATTGTGAACAATGCTGCAATAAACATACGTGTGCAGGTATCTTTTTTATAGAGTGAATTGTGTTCTTCAGGGTATATTCCCAGTAGGGGGATTGCAGGGTCATATGGAAGGTCAATTTTTAGAGCTTTTAGGAATCGCCACACTGCTTTCCACAGAGGTTACACTAGTTTACACTCCCACCAACAGTGTAGAAGTGTTCCCTTTTCACCACACCCTCTCCAGCAGCTGTTATTTTTTGAGTTGTTGATAATTGCCATTCTGACTGGAGTTAGGTGGTATCTCAGTGTGGTTTTGATTTGCATCTCCCTGATTAGTGAGGTTGAGCATTTCTTCATGTGTTTGTTGGCTGCTCAGATGTCTTCTTTTGTGAAGTGTCTGTTCATATG
>NW_007247417.1:179157-191092 GCF_000164805.1 Carlito syrichta
GGATTGCAGTGTCATATGGAAGGTCAATTTTTAGAGCTTTTAGGAATCGCCACACTGCTTTCCACAGAGGTTGCACTAGTTTACACTCCCACCAACAGTGTAGAAGTGTTCCCTTTTCACCACACCCTCTCCAGCAGCTGTTATTTTTTGAGTTGTTGATAATTGGGGAGGCTTTTCTTTACGGGAGGATGTGTACTTTCCCTGTAAGCCTCTGAGATAACACTGACTCTAGAGAGTTTAAGGCTTGGGGTTAAGTCTGCGTTGCTTGCAGTTGTTTGGTTGAAGATGGTTTTTTTATTTGTAAGTTTTTCCTAATGGTTAAATTGTCATGTGAATCTCAGCTCTTAGATTTGAGTTATCATTCTAGTTGTGCTAGTGTAAAAGGCAGTGGAAAAAGTTACCTGAGATCATAAATTCTGGAAAGGTTGTATCATCTAGAACAATTTATCTCATTCCCCTCTATTTCTTTAAAAAATAAGGTAATTATTTTAAGATTGTTAAATTTCATCTGTGATTTTGAAACCCTTTATCTCTCATGAAATTGATATAGCAATCTTGATTGTAACTAAACGGTTATGCTGAAATTCTTGTATTTTTAAATTTATAAATTCAAACTTTACCCAAAAGTAAATATTTAAGTCACAGGTATCTTTAAGATAAAGAAAAAAAGAAATTAAAATATAGAGACATGTCAACTTCCATGGGGTCTCATATCATGCAAAGAAAAAAGGTAAATGTCATTTTATTTTATTTTTTTAAAAAAGCGCCACTGTAGTTATGTTTTTTGAAATTCGCCAAACTCTGCAATTTAAATTCTCAGGCATTTTTGGACTTGCACATGAATTTATCTAGACTTTGACAATGACTTTTATAGTGACTTGAGGACTCCCTATGATAATAGTCACAGGAACGTTAAAAAAAAATCTTTGTCAACAATTTTTTTTTTCTTAGCAAGGTTGTAGATCGTGGATTCAATTTTTTATTCAAAATTTTTAATTTTTATTTATTATGATTTTTAGAATCAAGAGATATATGTGTAGTCTTGTTACATAGATAAATTGCATAATGGTAAGGTTTGGGTGTCTGTTGCACCTATCACCCAGGTGGTGGACGTGGTACTAGGTGAGTTGTTTTTCAACCCTTACCCTCCTCCCTCTGTACCTCACACAGGTCAAAATGGTTTTCATTAAAAAGCTAAAAAAACCAACAGATATTGGTGAGGGTGTGGAGAAAAGGGAAGCCTTGTATATTGTTGGTGGAACGTAAACTAGTTTAGCCCCTGTGGAAAGCAGTATCCAGATTTCTCACAGAACTAAAAATAGATTTACCATTTGATCCAACATCCCTACTACTGAATATATACCAAAAGAAGTGCAAGTCACTCTGTCAATGCATTTTTATTGAGTACTTTTTACGTGCCAGGCACCGTGCTGGGTGATTAGCTCTAGATGAGTAGTGCCGCAATGACAGAGAAGACCAAGTGCATCTGGGCCCTCTTTTCTGAGTCCTGAGCAATGGTTCCCTTCTCCCTTACCCTTTCATGAAACTACTAGTCTCTCTTCTCCAATGTATAGTTTCAGGAAGCAACCAGTCAGATAGTGAGATAGCCTATATTATCTCTTGAATAAATGATATCACTATGGAAACTCCCAGGGATACTCCCAATTTACTTCTCCTATCTAATTGTCAATTGAAATGCATGCTATAAGGAGGGGAAAACACACACCATTGCTATTATTGCTAGGGATAGAAGTCTACCATATGTGTCCTATCTACCAAAGGCTAGACATTTTGCTGAGTATTTCTCTCTAATTCATGCAAAAGTCTTTGTGAAATGTCATTATCCTTACTCTAGATTTACAGACAAGGAAGCTGAGCTTCAGCCATGTTGGGCTTGCCCAAGTCTATATGGCCTGTGGTTAGACGCACTCCAATTCCATCTGAGTTCTGACTGCTTCCAAAGCCCATGTGCTGTTTACTCATATTTTAACTTAACATTGAACACAGTAGACAATATGGATGGACAGGATGCTTGTCTATAAAATTGAATGCATGTGCTAGAGGAATCCAGCTTAGGTGTGGTCAAATTGATAAGGACTTTGGGCCAAGTTTAACGTAAGCATCTACTGTTGGCCATGCTCAGCATGCCAGACTTAGAGAGAAAAGACCACTTCCCATTATGCTATACTTACATCACCAGATGGACCATGCAGAGACCTCCATTAACCACTGAGATGGCTGATGTAGATTTCTATCATTTAATGCACAACAAAGTAGTGTTAATATATATCAACCAAGAAAGAGAGGGATTTGATTTTAGCAACTGAGGTTTTCAATATGTGGTCAAGAGGAACAGACTAACATTACTGAGAAATCCCAATGTGGAAAAAATTTCCTACAAAGGGAAACATTTCACTTTATTCAATGTGTGGCTGTTTCCAAAATTCTCAGGGAATTCACATTTTGCTTAATGTTGAATGACTTTTGAATATTAGGCCATTTAGGGCCAAATTCAGCTCTGTAGGACAAATGCAAAGTAGGAATAGAGATAGATCTCAGAAAGGGGGAGACCTGGTGCCCAGCTGGGTCAGAGGGGATGGTTCAGATCTGTACTGGAGTTGATGACGGGGTGAATATGAGACAAACACCAACACTTTAGACCCTTGCTTGTAGCTTTCACAGCTTTATTTACATATGGCCACTCCCAGCCACTGCAGCCTCGACCTGCTGGGCTCTGCAATCCTTCCGCCTCAGCCTTCCAAGTAGCTGGAACTACAGGTGCGTGCTACCACACCCAGCTAATTTTTTATTTATTTATTGTAGACATGAGGTCTCACCAAGTTGCCCAGGCGGGTCTCGAACCCGTGGGCTCAGGCAATCCACTCACCTCAGCCTCCCAAAGCACAGGATTACAGGATGAGCCACCGAGCCCAGCTGTAATGGTTCTTTATCATGTTTTCCCAAATGTCCTGCCAACCTATCACCATAAAAACCTTGTTACAAAGGTGCTACTTTTGTAGAATTTCATGCTGCTTCTCCCTCTGGAATGATGGAATAATGAAAACAAACTTCTTTTTTTTGAATTGAGGCCTAGAGTCTAGGCTAGAGTGCAGTGGCATAATCACAGCTCACTGCAACTGCAGCCTCAACATCCTTGGTTCAGGCGATCCTTCTGCCTCACCCCCCAAGTAGCTGGGACTACAGGTGCATGCCACCACCCAGCTAATTATTATTATTATTATTTGTTATTACTATTTTTTGAGTTAGAGTTTCACTCCATCACCCAGGCTGGAGTGCAGTGGTACGCTCACGGCCACCCCAGCGTCGACCTGCTGGACTCTGGTGATCCTTCCACCTCAGCCTTCCAAGTAGCTGGAACTACAGGCATGTGTTACCATGCCTGGCTAATTTTTGATTTATTGTAGAGATGAGGTCTCTCCAAGTTGCCCGGGCTGGTCTTAAACTTGCGGGCTCAGGCAATCCACTAGCCTTGGTCGCCCAAAGTATTGGAATTACAGGCTGAGCCACCAGTTTTTTATTATTTTTGCAGAGACAAGATCTTGCTATGTGTACCATGTTGGGAAAATTGACTTTTTTTTTTTTAATAAAGAAGAAGGAAATAGCAGAATAGCCTAGACATAGGGAAGAGATCTTAAAAATTTCTCTGGTTCGATAGGATCTTAAAAATTTCTTTGGTTCAGGGTATTTCAAAATTCTTTAGAGGTTAGGATAAGAACAGGTAAGAGAACAACTACTTGGAGCTTCTTGGGTTTTCCTTTTGGGTGACAGGGCAGATGCAAGGTGGTGGCATGTAGGTTTCCAGGAAGTTTGTATCTGCAAATCAGAGCTCGTGCAGGAAGCCTGATTTTACCCAAGTTGGATCTGAATGACTTACGTGGCACTGCCAAGCTTTGCATCTCAGAATAAAAGAGAACAACAGCGGGGCATGGTCATCTTTAAATTTCACTCTTTAAGGCAGAGATCAGGCCAGTGAGGCAGCACTTGACAAGAAAGGCTGCATTTAAGGGAATTTATAAGTAGAATGAGGACTCCTTTGGAAGGAAAGGATTTGTAAGTAATAAAAACTCTGGGTCACAGGAATACCGTTAACACAGAAAATATATTCCCATAAAATTGACTTTTAGTTCAGAAGAGGGATGGAAGGACAGAGGGTTAAGGATGAGTATTCAAAATCACACTCAATTCTGCTACTCAGGGTAGGAACTGCTGAGTCAATGTTGCTTTGGAAATGGATTGTGAATACAATAGAAGAGGACTTCTCTCAGGGGCTCATACATTCGCCTTCTACAGAAGAGATCTTGACTTGGTGTGGAACAGCAGGAGGAAAGATTTGTCTATGGCCTTCACCTGAGTGGAGATACCACTTTTAAACTTTTTTATTCTTGAGCTATCTATATTTATTCTTTGGTTCCTTGGAGAATAGTTCAAAATCTTTACAGAGGTTTTCTTTTTCTTGTGAAAACAACTACCCTGTTACCCTTTCATTTTTCCTGTTGCTAACATGCTTCATGGATGTCACTTTATTTGACTACATAGGATAATTTTTATTTTTTCTCATTCAAAATAAAAAGTTGCAAGACAGTATGTAGAGTATAATCTCATGGTAAATGGTGTTTATCAAAACGTTAACACTGATTTTTTTTTTCCTGAGAGAGATTATGGATAATTTGTACTTATTTATTAAGTTTTTTTGCTACCCTACAGGGTGGCCATAAAAACTGAAAAACCTAAGTAATATTATTTTATCATATTCACATTATAATAACAATAAACTGTTTATTATCTAGTCCCAACTTAGTTGCCTCCTTGATTATTTTTTTTTTTTATTTCTGTGGGTGATATGTCTTCTTTTTTTGTTACGAATACAGAAAAAATAACTTATTAACATATTTGTACTCAAATTGGAACTGTACAAATTTGTAATAACTGAGCTTTGATTTATCTGTAAAGCAGTTCTGCTTTTGTTTGACTTTGTTCAAGTCATTGAAGCACTTGAGGACTGTTTCCTCATCTGTATAATAAGGGACAGCCCTGAATGATCTCTAAGGTTCTTCTAAACTTCTGTGATTTTATGAGTGAACATTTTTCAAAGTACTTTGATATTCATGATTTAATCCGGTTCCCCAACTACCAAATGAGGGAAATAAAATCATCACCATTTTACAGATGAGAGGCTGAGCCACCGAGGGTTTGGGTAGCTTGTCCAAAGTCACCTTGAGTCGGTATGACTCCCTGTTTGCAACTGTCCTGTGGGTCTGGGCTCACTGCCCTGTTGCACTTAGAGATTCCAGCCCCTGAATGCCACACTTCCTGCATATGCCCAGCTGCCTGGTGGGGAGAAGACTCTGGTGTGGGTAGGACTCTGCATCCCGAGAGTGCCCAGCGGCAGGAGAGGAGAAGGAATAACTCCCAGGTCATGGGAGAGAAGCTGTTGGTTGCAAATCATTCCTCTCAGCCTAATAAAGAGTGAGACTGGGCTGCAGAAGGAATTGGCTCATTAACCACAACAAATTCCCACTTACTTAATTGAAGGCAGAAGGCGCGGATAGAAGTATCTAGACTAAAAGGGAAAGGATCTTGGCTTTAGCACTCAGTCCCGGCTTTCCCACAGGCTTTTAGAAGTTTGGAAAAGCTATTACTGCTCTGATGCTCTGAGATCCCAGCTTCTCTATTGTCCAACATTAGGGCCAAGCTACCTTGTCATGGAAACAGCTCTTGTGGATCTCACAGAAGAGAGACAGATTACTACTAGTGTTACATGCTGCCCTTCAATTCTAGAAACAGAGAAACATCTGTAGCCAAGAGCCGCTTTTCTAGTTATGGTGTTTAGACATGGCAAAACTGTGTCTTTTTTTTTTAAAAAAAAAAAACTTTTTCTTACCATTTTTGTATCTGAAGTTTTCAGGGGACATCCTTCAGATTCCTTCTCCTACGTTGGGAAGTAGCCCCTGTCAAGTACCTAGGACCGTGAATGGTGTCATCAGGCACCTGTTCCCAACCAAGGTTTGAAAATCATTGACTGAAGGGGGCTGCATGATCTCAGTCAGTTGTTTCAATGCATTGCACCCAGGCTGTGTTATCCATCATGAAGGTTCAAGAAAGCCTTTTCCCCACTGCTATTGATTTTTGCATGGTGACTATTTGTCTGCATCCTTGACAGGATGACAGTTGGCTGACACTGCTAAGCTCTAATGTCAGTTTATACTCTCTGCCACCCTGCCTTCCAAAGCTGGCATGGGAATGGGAGGATTTGGATTAATATTCACTTCAATAATCGTGCTCTCATTGGATTTTTCCATATCCCTGATTATTGTACTACTGTATGATCAGTTCAACATCTTGTCCCCTTTTCCCAAACTTCAGTTCTGTTCTTTCAGCATTCCTTCTCTGCACGCCGTGTGTTCTATACAAGTAAGCTTATCTTCTCGTTTACTAGACTTTAAGAGCATTCTGAGGCAATGGACAGTGACTCACGGTGGACATCAGTGTGCTGTGCTTTTCTAAGAGAGAAGGCAGACTGCCAGATGATAGACCAGCGATGATAGACCTTCCGTGTAGTTAATTTCTCAGCCCAATTTGACTCGTCTAGGTGAATCTACCCCAAAAGAACAGACGGTTTCAGCTTGGGCAGGATGTCATTTCTCCTTTATAGGCTACTCAGATTTCATTTTCCACTTGAACTGCAGCAGGTATCCTGAGCTCCCTTCAAATTACCCAGGGGCTTGATGAATAGCGGGACTCACCAGTGAGTGGACAGCTCATTAGCCAATCTGCAGGGGCCTGCTGTGATTATTCTGAATCAAAAGCCAGCTTTCTAATGGTGGAGAGCCAATTAACAGCAAAATATACCCTCATGAATTTTAACTGTTGCTTTGTCAAAAGGCTGCATTTGATGTTCTCTTTCATGATGTTTATTTTTCTTATTGTAATTGAGAATGTGACAGGACTTGGTTGGAATTAAGAATCAGATGTGTAAAAATAATTTCAGGATTGCTACACATTTTTTCACTTTCTCTTCAATTGGTACAAACAATTTTGAACTCTAGTTTCCATCAGATGGGTACTGGGAGAAAGGAGACAGAAAAAGAAGTGAAAGCAAAGCTTTCTTGTTTTTATTAATAATTATGATTGTAGTTATTTTTGTCATCTATACTGTACAAAATTAAGAACTATACAGAAACATAAAAAGGGAATCACCTGTAATTTCTTTTTATTTAAAATTTTGTATTTTAAAGATGTGGGGTACAATTCAGGGTTAGGTATACAAATGTTCATTATGCAGGTATATTTGTTGATGACGTGTGCCCCTCACCCCCATGGATTCCCACTACTGCCGATCACACTCACTTGTAATTTAATCATGCAAAATAAACTCAGGTGACCATTTGGTTGAGCATTCTTCTGTCTTCTTGACTTTTGTCTCCAATCCTTCCTCTCTCCCTCATATACAACAAATTAACACACACAAGTATATGGACCTTTCTGTGGTTAAACACATTGACAAAAATGGGTAGAGGCTGTGCAAGGTATTATTGTTTGATAGTTGCTCGTTATATTGTGAAGATTCTTCCATGTCATTACAGGTATTACAAAACATGACTTCAACAGTTGTATAGTAGCTCTCAGTGTCTCGCTCCACTCATCTCTTTTTTTTTTTTTTTTTTGAGTTGGAGTCTCACTCTGTCGCCCAGACTGGAGTGCAGTGGCCGCTCCTGGCCACCGCAGCCTCGACATGCTGGACTCCGGCGATCCTTCCGCCTCAGCCTTCCAAGTAGCTGGAACTACAGGCGTGCTCTACCACACCGGGCTAATTTTTTTTTTGATTTATTGTAGAGATGAGGTCTCGCCAATTTGCCCAGGCGGGTCTCAAACCCGCGGGCTCAGGCAATCCACTCACCTTGGCCTCCCAAAGTGCCGGATTATAGGCTGAGCCAGCGAGCCCGGCTACTCCACTCATCTCTTATCACCGCATTTTTCTTCTGGTTCACTGCATCCAGGCCCATAATTTTCATTTCTCTTTGTTCCGATCCCACTCATAATCCTCTCTCCATCTCTAATACATTAACCACTTCCTGTTGGCTTTCTCTCCCCTCTCAGCTGGAGCTCAAGGGGGACACATCATGAAGCCATGACTATGCCGGCTGGTCCTTCCACGCACCTTCTCCCAGGCTGAGCAGAATGATATGCTCGAGGCCTGTATGTGAGGACAGCAGCAGGTGTGGGAGCAGGGATACCACTTGAAAAGTCCAGGCCCTGGACATCACCCCTACTTGTGAGAAGCCATCCTGGGTCATGCAGGGGCACTTTGATTGGGAGGGTGTTGAGGCATGGTTGTGGCAGAGTGTCATCCTCCTTGTTTTTTTTTTCTACCTCCCTAGATCCCTTCTTTGGAGATCTCTAAACTACAATTGTTTAACTCTTGTATAGACACTCTAGGTTGTGAAGCTTGATTTCCAATCTGACCTGTCCCCAGGCTCCATTTCAGCCCTGCTGGTTGGTCTCCCCAGAGAGAATATCAGGGACTTGTGTTTCCTTTGATGTTTTCCTTTAATGGAAACCTTTCTGTTTCATAACCATACCTAAGGTGGTACCAGGTAGCTCTGGCCTAAAATTGATGAACATTTGGGAAGATGTGGTATTAGACATATGAGGGCAAATGTGGACTTGATTGACAGGTCAACACATAATGAAGAAACCCATGGAATGAAGATCTTTTATAAGAAATAGCAATAACTGTGCTGAAAGCTGACTAGACCAAAAAAAGAGTTGCTATGAAATGCGTGCTGTGGGTGCCTTCACCTGCTTTTCCTCTCTGCTACCGGGAACAAGGTAATCAGGACCGAGTGTGGGAAACATTAGTGTGCACAGGGTTTCTTCAATGGTGGGAAGTTCTTTTTCCTTCTTAATGCTATTGTGTTTCAACTTTTAATCCTTTTCCCTCTTTACCCCTTCTATTCTTATTTCCCCCATTAAAATAAGAGGGACCTAAGTACTGATTAAAGACGCTAAACAATTTGACTGAAGTAAAATTTAGGGATTAGAGACATTAAAAAATTTGACTAAGTAAAATTTAGTCATCTGAACAATGTTATCTCAGACAGGAATTTGTATTCTATGACCTTTAACTGTTTTTGTTCCAGCTACTACCCATGATCTTTACTCTGGCACACCCTCTCCTGTTTCTGCTCACCTTGCCAACAGCAAATATTGTTTTGCTTTTTTGTTTGTTTTTAAGGCAACAAAGGTGGGGGTAGACTGAGTCAGAAATGATACTAATGTTGTTCTGTTGATCTTGAAAATCATTTGACTAAGTTCTTCTATAGCTGGTTTCTTAACAATGTAGGGGCTGCAGGGCCTTTTCTAAATCTGAAAATATTTATGGATCCTCCATTTTAAAGACTTTAACTGCCTTCTCAAATTCTGTAGCTATTCAAATTCTGAATCTCTGGCTATGACACCTGTTCCTAGCAACACTCTGAGTGGAGTTGGTGAGTGTGGACATCTGTAGGAGAAAGCCCTGCTCTTTCTATCAGCTGCTACCGTCTTCCCTCAAACACTTGTGTTCCCTTTTCTAAGCTGTTTCTATTCTTTTAGGCCTGGGTTTGTGTCTTCATGTCCCCAGACAAACATACCCTTTACAGGTCTCCTGTAGAGCCCTCTTATCCTAAACCATTTCTTATCTGAATTCAGACCAAATTCATTTTCTTCCCTTTCTAATGTTACTCAAATCTTAACTGCTTTGTTTCCCCTCAAGACTTCTAGTTTCATATTTGATGTTCTTTGACACATATAGTGTTATTTTAGTTAGTGTTTACTGATATTTTTACACTAACCTTCCTGATCTGACATCCTTAAATGCAATGTTATGCATTATTTTTTCTACCTTAGCTATGAAGTATGTCACTGAGAGGCATCCTTTCTGTTAATAAAGATGATAACTCCATTGTCATGTTTAAAATCTTACAAGAATGTAGAACTATTCCCAGAACTGACTACAGGAGCAGATCACAGACATTCCTCCCTCCTTCCATTCACTCCCACATTTATTTTATGTTAAAGATTGACTGGGAATTTTATCCCAAAGGAAGGTACGTAAGATCAAACATGGTCACATTTTTGTGAGAGTGGGGTTTGTATGTATGTTGAATAGTACCCTAAAACACATTGTGTCCTTGCAGTTGAGAGAGTGAACAAATGAAGACTCTCTTTTCTCTTTCTTCTTGATTCTAAACCAGAGTCAATAATCTAGAACAAAACTTTGAAAAGGCACCTTCTTGGTAGATGACCTGGGATAGCAAATGTCCACAGGTCATAGAAACCAAAAAAAAAAAAAAAAAGAAAAAAAGAAAAAAAGAAAAAAAAAAGAAAAAAAAAGAAAAAACACCTCTTCCCAAAGATTGGCATGTTTCTTTACCTTGTGTTTACTTACTCTCTCTTCTTTTTTAATAATTATATTGATAAGGTGCTGGTGACTGATGGCTGTAGGTTACCACTCCTAGTAGTCAAGCTGAGTTATCGATCCAGCTAATAAGCGTATATTTCCTTGATACAAGGAAGGATGGGAAATGCCAATAATTCTTTTTCCTTCCTAGCCTTTTGCCTAGCAAAGCATATTAAAGTATCATGGGACAGAGAGAACTATATAATTAAAAAAGAATATGCAAATGTGTCTAATTTTCTCACAAGTCTTTATTGGGCTTCTTAATATAATTATAAGTTTACCCACATGTTAGTGCTTGGGTTAGACCAATGATTCTTATAAAGAATCACCTCCTGCTGTGGGGACAGTGGTGGGTAGGACCATTGTATCAGAATCACAGGGAGGAGTGTTTTCCATGCTGCCTTAAAGAAACAAGTTTTCTGAGCTTAAAAATCATTGCTGCCTAGTTAGCCATGATTTTGCTGTTCTATCCTTCCTGTATATTATAGTAGAAAAGGTTGAGGTCCACAGAAGTAGATTGCCTCCGAGGGCCTCATTATAATTACCCGTTTGATTTTCTGATTCCCCCATCAGTGTTTAAATCTGTAACGGCCTGAACCATGCCTTGTCTCATTAATCATTTCTCTTGTCAATCACTAACAATCTTGTTAATAATTTGATCACTATTGCTACACATATAGTGGTTTTGCATTTCTTGAATGGATAAAAGGATTCATGCATTAGGACAAGGAGTCATTGCAGATGGCGATTTCTCTGAGGTTGAAGCTGGTTGTCTGGTTGGGAATTTACTTGCATAGGCACTTGCAAAAATGTGCTACTGTCCTCTCTCGCCTCCAAAAAGCCACCAGAAAAACATGGTTGGAAAAAATCAAAATGGTAATGTATCAGAAAAAGACAAGCTAAAGCATTAGAAAAATGGCTCAATACATGGATCAATAAATCAAAATAAAAATTTTTAGCAATGAGGGAGCATAACTCAGGAAAGAATTGGATATAAAATAAAAATCAGGCCAGAAATAAAGACTAAACTAGAACAAACGCAAAAATAAATCAGCACAACAGATAGTATCTTAAAAGAAATATAAGATAAAAATGAGGACGCTAAAGGAAGACGTAAAAAGGTTTTGAAAAAAAGATTCAGCATAAGTACAATAGGAATTTTTGAAGAAGTAAACCAAGAGAACAAATTTTAAAAACTGTAATTCAAGAACACTTTCTTGGAAAAAAAAAAAAAAAAAAAGATTGGAAACTACACGTTGAAAGATATAGGTGAGAGTATCAATCCAGAATTAGTGCCAAGACATAGTCCAGCAAAAGTTGATGAAAAAATGATCATTTTTGCTTCTTGATAAAACAAAAGTGATGTATAAGTGAAAGAATGTTAGATTATGATCAGACTTCTAAACAAAATAGTTCTTTTTTTTTTTTTTTGAGTCGGAGTCTCACTCTGTCGCCCAGACCGGAGTGCAGAGG
>NW_007247417.1:191320-236972 GCF_000164805.1 Carlito syrichta
TTCCGAGTAGCTGGAACTACAGGCGTGCGCTACCACACCCAGCTAATTTTTGATTTATTGCAGAGAAGAGGTCTCGCCAAGTTGCCTAGGCGGGTCTTGAACCCCTGGGCTCAGGTGATTCAAAATAGTTCTTTATACCAGAAGAAAATAGAGTGTCTCATGTAAGAAATACGAAGAAATGAGCCAAGGATTTTTATAGCTAGAAAAACTGACTTTCAAGTGTAAAGGGCATTGATTGTTATTGTTATATAATGACCCAAACAATATCATTCCCATGAGATCTTTCTGAGAAATCTACTAGAGAATGAACTTCAGACAGTGATAATAACTACAGAGACACTGATATAAGAACTGGTAATGAGTGGTAAGCATGTTGTTACTTTCAGAACTAAGATTAAATAAGTTAAAAGGGATCAAGTACATACAAAACAGCAGTATATTCATAAATTGTTGACAAGGAATAACCTTTAAAATGGGATACAAATGAGGCTAGTATATGAAAATAAATATCGAAAAACTGTTCTCATTAATTATATTGGTGGTGGTAGTATTAGTATTGTTATCCTTAGACAGTTATGTATGTAGTATGGAAAATGAGTAGTTTTGTGATTTTTAAAAAATTCTATCATTCTATGTATCTTTGAGCATTATAATTTTTGATGTAGGATACTGAAAAGGTTGAATAAAAGATCTTGAAGTTAAATAGGATGTAACAGTATGAACTCAAGAAGTCTTTCATATGTATAAATGTATATAGAGACACATATATTTATGTGTCTCTATTTTTCATCTCTGCCCACTGGAAAGATCTAGAAACAATGAACAATTCAGTGGCAAAACTAACATCCAGATTGTGGTAACTTTGAAATATTATTTCCCATTTTAAAAAAGGACTTTTTTGGGGGGAAATGAGTAATTCCGTGTCTGGGGAGGACATGTGTGAAATGAATCTGGAACATCTTGTTAAACCATATATTTAGGAAGCTATCAAAGATTATTGGGGTTACATCAAAAAACTTAGGAATTAACTTTGAGAACTTCCTATTGGGCCAATTTTAGCTTCAAAAGAGATAATAGTTTCAATAGAATAAAACTCATAAGGTAGGTTATATGCATGAGTTCATAATTTATTTAAAAAATCTGGTCACCTTCAGAATATTCTAGAGAACCAATTCATTGTCTTGAAAATGGGTAGGGTGAAGAATCAAATATCCTGCCTTTCCAATAAGAATTTATGAACTGTACCACTGGAACACCAAATAGTAGGTGAAGAGAAGCATTTATTTTTAAAAATATTTTAATTAATAAATGAGAACGAATAGACAAAATTAAACTATTGCCATTTCACAAATAGAAAATGAATAACTAGACCTAGGCATTAATCACAACAGTTACCAACATAAAAAAAGATATCCAGATGTTATGTGGTTTTTGATAAAAGACTACACTGACTCAAGTCTTTGCAAAGGGATGTACTCAGACCTATCAAGCCCTGGATCCTGATTTGTGAGTACTAATGAGGGCAGAGGAAAATGTTTAACTGTAGCATGTCAGTCATATCTGAACTGTGGGAAACTCTGTGGGTCATATGCCCCAGGTCCTTGAACAATAAATTGTAAGGCAAAGAAAGAGATAGCTGAGAAACTTGTGGACTGAAAGAGACTTAAGAATTGATCAGATTTAATAAATGAGCAAGACTAAATTATGATGTCTAGGGATGCACTTCTGTGATAAAACTAAAAAAGTGATTTCTATAAGAGTTGGGACAGTGGTTGCTTTTGGGAGGAGTGAAATGTTTGAAATATGGATGAATGGGGACTCTGATGGGATTTCTTAGGTGTCTGGCGAAGGTCTGTATTTTGACTTAGGTGGTAGTTCCAGGACGCTCACCTTATGATTTCTAGTTAAACTATACACATTTTTTGTGGTTTTCTGTATTTGTCTTATCTTATAATTAAAAAGTTAAAAACAAAACAAGGACAAAAGTAGATTGGATGGTATTTTTATTTCCTCTTCCCTGTTATACTCTGGAATTCTCCCTTTGCTTGTATGTGTGGTCTGAGAGCTTGTTAATGCCTAAGGTCCAAAGACTCTTGAAGTGGATGGCAAATCCACCTCTATGTGAGAGTGTGCCCAGAGCTCTAGATTGTAGACATGGCTCAAAACAGACAATTTCCTTTTGGATCCAGAAGTTTTCTGTGTTTTATTTGCCTCCAGGGAAAACAAGGTGACATAGGTTTGTTGTCACCAGTGAGAATTTTTGACACTTGGTGTCAGGAAGCTGGGCAATAAATCTCAGTGGATTCAACTACTGCCCTAAGTGGCTTACTCATGCCTTAGCATTCCCCGGGCTAGCCACTAACAATGGCTGCAAGAGCTGTGCTTTCTAGAACTTAGAGTTGATCTTTATTTAACTTATCCATCCAATGTGTGAACTTTACCACCTGGGAATTGTTAGAAGAAAAATGAGTCACCAAGACTTTTATATCGTGGAAGGCACACTCCACCACCCCACCCTCTTACCCATGGTCCTGGAAATTAAATCTTTTATTCCTTAGTGATTCACTAAGTGTTTGCAATCATAGTCCACACATTTAGTCGTTGTCAAGATGAATGTTTCTAAAGGAATTATTTTATCATTTCATGGTGAGACTCTTTTTATCTTCCAGACACTTCAATTACTGACGGAAACTAGATATGAGAGCTCAAGTGGCAAGGTTTCCTTTGTACATCAGTGCTCAGGGTTGAGGACCACACGTATGCTATGCTGTGCTCAGTGTCTGATGAGCCATGGCAGCCTCTTTGTGGACATTGATGGAGATTTCAAAAACTCAACTCAGGGTCTGTCTTTTCAGTCAACATCTTAAAAAATAAAGGAAGCACCTAACCGTTATTAAGAAGAGTTCTCTTCTCCTTTGCAAAACTCATGTAGAATAGCTGCATCATAAATAACACCAGAGCAATTTGAGAGACTGGAAGGCAAACTATTTGCATGAGGCCATAGGGCACATTTCAGAGAGGCCTTTGTCAAGATGCCATATTTCAGAGAGGTCTTTGCCAAGATGCCATTTCTCCAGTTGCAGTGGTAAGTGGATGGGCATAGAAACGCCGTGAGAGAGAAAAACACCTCCACAAAAATACCTGAGGGTGGTTGGGAAGGATTTTTTTGATTTGAAGTGTTGAGGGACTTGAGAAATAAAATACACACTGTGAGATGAAACATAGAGGTCAGAAGTCAGAGGTGAAATAGCAAGCTTGTTTCCATTGTTCTTGGACTTGTTTGTAACTCAGAGACATCCAACGTTAGCATTCAAGGTTGGCATTCAAAGCAAGTGATGTCATTTATAAAATGCAAGAGAAATTCTACTCTTCTACCACCATAAAAATTATCATAATACGGTAAGAAAGGGATTGGTAGTAGTGGGAAACTACCAGGGGAGTGGGGGCACATCTCATCAACAAGGGTACCTGCATAATGAACATTTGTATATCTAACCCTGAATTGTACTCCACATGTTTAAAATAAAAAAATTAAATAAAAAATGCTTTTTCTCATTCTAATGATGAGTTTTAAAAATGAATTCTGATGACTTCAGCTTCGGACACCCTCTGAAGTTTCTGTATGGACAAGACTTGGTGTCAGTAGATTAGACTGATGGGGACCTGCTGCCCACTTTGACCTGGACCTGATGCACAAGGAGTCATGTTGCCTTTTACGGAGCCCCTTGTAAGACGGGCTGGAGGGAGCCCTGAGCATCTGGCCAATGCAGCAGAATCCGTGGGCTGGGACTACACTGAAGCTTTGGCCCAACAGAGTGAAACTGCTGATCTCCAGCTTTTTCACCAGTTTGCTTCACTTTAAAGAGCAGCCTCAGCTTGAACAGCTGGGGCTAAATTGCAGGGAGTGTTTCCGTGAGCTTTGCTGGCTTACCCAAATGAGTGTGTGGAATCCAGCTCCTGTCAGCAGTGCCCAATGCAGCCACCTGACTGTGCCTCAGTGAAATGAGGATGGTTTCATTTCCCTTTCTAAAGTCCATTTCCCACACAATCAAATCTTCTCCAGTCAGGTCCACTTACTTCTGTTTTTAGCAGGGAGCTAGTTAGGCCAGGGAAATGTCTGGCAACACTTACTGTTTATATGACTATGGAGGTCTTTGAGTTCTCTCCTGGACTTCCCAAGCCTAAACTGCCAGATATGTGACTCAAAAGCAAAAGCTAGCCTGCCCTTGCTCAGGATTTCAGCCTTTTTCTCTGTTGTGGACTTTCAGCATTTTAAATCAGGGATGGTGAAGACTTGACAGGCATGCCGCCATTTTTCCCTCTTGGGCCACAGACTGATAATACTCATGGCCATTGACTCGTGACTGCTAAATCTGTATTCAACCTCAGAATACTTATCAATACGGTCAATGTTTTAGCCCATGTGCTGAATCCCATTGGCTATCCTTGGTGGGAGTGACAGTGGTGTGTAATGGTCCAAGAGACATGTAAGCAGGCCTTGATCCAGTATTGTGATGAATGGTGTTTTGGACAGGATGGTTAGAAGAATAATGTTCTTGTCCCAGATCTACCGCTCACTGGAGATTTACCTCTCACCAGTTAACTACAACTACATGAGTCATTTGATTTCTTTGAAACTTAGTTGCCCTTATCTGAGTAAGTGAAACATCTTCTCTAAATATGCTGTTGTCGATATGCAGGAACAAACAAGTGGATATAGATTCCTTTGCAAGTTCCCAGTGTGACCCACTCAGAGGCTGTTGGCAACATAATACCTTGCAAATTTCTGCTTCCCAATCTTAGACTTACAGGAACTGTTAGGTGTTAGATGCTTTAAGAACCCAAAACTCTCAGTTGGAATAATGCCGTGGAATGCACATAAGCTTGGGAATCAGCATATCTGGCTTTGTGTTTGTGTCCTGTAATGAATTCCTCACAACTTCTTTGGTGTTTGGGCTCTACCTCCACATTTAGAAAATTAGCACGCTGGGTTAGATAGTGGTGTTAAGCATTGTTTTTAACACTTGAAATGAAATCTTATGAAACCTTGATATATAAATGAGATATACAAAAGGAACTGTGTTTAATCCTGTTGGAGTAGGGTATCCAGAGACCCATGGAACCCTGGGATTCCCTTGCAGCACAATTTGAAAACCGCTGGACCAAATAGTCTCCTTGGCCTATTCAAGCTTTAACACTTTAAGATGCTAAGTGAACAAGGAAGACTAATCTCTCATTGTCTTGATCAACTTTCTTTTTATATGGTGGAAACAACTGGAAATTTATAACCATCCCCATGCAAGCAGAGCTAACAACTGGAGTAATTTACATACCCATTCTTTTGTTTTTGTTTAAGAAGTAGACTGTAGAGGACATCAGAAATGTTTCTTACACTCTTGTCTTTGAAGCCATCTGTTTCACTAAGTTTTGAATCCTGTATATGCTCTGCCTGCAACAAATCATGTCTGCAGAAATGTGTTTAGTGTCTTCTATGTGCCAGGTGTGACACCGATACTGGGTTACCAGGGTCACCAGAATGCAGCCCTACCTCAAGGACTTCACACTATCACAGTCATTTTTGAGTTGTGCTCATCAAATCACAATTGGAACTCTAGAACTTGGGCTTTACATATCAAGATTTTGTTAGGGTTTTGAGGATTGGTAAAGCAGACTAGTTTGATTTTTGCACATGAAGTATTTGGTCTGCTTCATTTACTGTAGTTTGTCCAGGTGTGCATTATGAAGCCTGATGGTGACAATGCCTGAGACAGAGGGTCCATGATGGCAGCTGTCAAGGCATGTGTTTTGGCTCCAGATGGAATTCTTGCAAAGTACTTGAATTTTCTTTTTAAGAAAAATAAGAAAAAAGTTAGATTTTTAAATAATACATTTTTATAAATCCTAGGAGTTATATCAGTGAGTAGAATGAAATTATCCCCTCCACTGTTAAAACTTGTATACAACATAACCACTTCAGAAACTTCTTTAGGGTTATTTTTCCTGCACTTGGTTGAGTAAATTTCATGAAACTGAGCTTTCTTTTAAAAAAAAAGATGAAAAAAGTCTCCAATAAGTTGTCATTTTTTTGGAGTAATAATAGGAAAATGAACATATGAAGGTGTATTTAATTTTCTTCTTTCCTTCAATAAAAATAATCATCCCTTTCTTTTTTTATCCAGGAAAAATACTGCATAATTCAGTAATGGATCAAATTCCAACAATGACATTTTAGCTCTCTTATTCTATACTATATCACTTAAGTAATTTTCAAAATATGTAAGCGTCTGACTAAAGGAAAAAAAACAACAATAAGACGAGGTAATGGTGACATAAAGTATACTTGTTAGAACACCAACACCCAAACTGAAGCCAGACTGAGCTAAAAACAAAAACAAAAACAAAAATCTGTCAACTCATCCTCCAGAATGTCTTGTTCATGGAGATCTTGGGAGTTTCTCTGAGAGGAGCGTCCAGTTTCTCAAAGTTTCCCGTCACTCCACAGAAGGTTGGCACAAAAGAACTACCCTGTTCTTCTCCAGGACCCAGGAGATCACATTTTGTTTCAGGAGGTGGGTAGAAGTAGAGCTGGGAAAGGCTAGATGGGTAGTATTTTGGAGATGTGAGAGAAAGGGCTCAAATGACTTAACTTCTCATTTGGCAAACCATTTTAAAATATAATATTTAAAAGACCACACTCTTTTTCAATCTTAGGCTAATATTCTTCAAGGGATACATCAGAGATAGAATACAGGAGGTAATGATTACAAATTATTTTCCTGAAGAGAACATTTTGGATTCAGGTATTGATTAGAAGCTTCTGTGAAAATGAAGAGGAAGCTAGAATTGATAAGCTCAATTCAATGTCATAAAAACAAGAACAGCTGTTTCAAGAGCCATTTGTGGGTTCAACATCATTGGTATTCACCTAGCATTGACTTTGATTATTAAAGTCAGTTTCAACCTTTCCAGCCTGATTCATTAGGATAAAATGCCTAGAGAAAGAGCTACGCTTTAGATGTTTAAATATACATACATGATGGGATTTGAGATATCTCATAAATACCACTTTTTCCCCAGCTGCGTTTGAACCAGTTGAGAGATCTTAGAAAGATGAGCCCAAAAGTTCTTTATTTCTGACCAAATTTATTTTGGAGACTGTAACTTTTATTAGCTTGCAAGTAGATTCCCTTCGTCTGAAGGAAGAATTCAGCAGAATTCCCATGCATCATAAGCCATAAGTGATACAATGGCATCACACCACTCATATCAGACAAGGCGGAGCTGAGCAGAGTGTGGCGTTGAAGGAAGAGAAGGAGAGGAAGTAGAGTCTAGGTCCCAACCAACAGCCCATTTCACTCGTTCATAGGATGAATTTGTTTCTTCTGCGGGAACAGAGAGAGGCTGGCTTGTGCTGGTGTACTCCCTCACTGGAGGAATTATCTGGAAGGAAAGGAGTATTTCCTTAAAAAATTCATCGTTCTTTTAATAAGTCTACATTTTCCTGTCAACCAGCTGTGTGAACTCAGACAAGTTGTTTAGCTTTTCTGAATCATTCTTTCCTCATCTGTAAGACAGGCATTGTAAAGACCTAGCTAGTAGGTTGACTGAGTAAGACAATACATATATGCTATACTGAGCTAGCCACCCCGCCTGTGTCTCAAACTCTTCTTGTGCTATTCCACCCTTATTTGCAATGTTTTGCCTTCACTATCTTTCTTTCTTTCAGTTCCTGGCATACACAAGGCTCTTTCTGACCTCAGGATTTTTTGTATGCAGTTATCTCTATCTGGATAGGCTTTCTCATCATTCTTGATCTGGTTAATTCCTATTCGTCCTTCCTTTCTTAGATAAAATATAATTCCCTTGGTTAAGCCTTTCAGAACCCCCTCAATTTATTTAAATTACAAACTTTGTATTGTTTCTTGCTCATATCCTTATGATTACGAATTTATATTTATTTATGGGATTATTTGTTTAATGTCTATTTTCCACGACAAGACATTATGCACATGAGAACAGGGGCCTATGCTTTTTTTCATTTGTCATTGCATACTGAGAGCCTTGCAGAATACCCGGCATGATAGTTACTCAGTAAATATTTGTTGAGTGAATATGTAATCTGCTTAGCATACAGTGTATCCCACAGATACTAGTTTCCTTGTCTTTCTCCTCAATAAGTCATCAGCTCGTTGACCTTCATTATGGCAGATCCGTCATTAGCTAGCTTCTCTCTTGTCCTTCCATTTGATCACTCTGCCTCCATACTACTTATGAATTGGTACTCTATTTTTTTTTATTAATCAATATTTTTTATTTTGGTATTGTGGGGTACAGTTAAGGGTTAGGTATACAAATATGTTTCGTTTAGGTACCCTTGTTGATAAGGGGTGTCTCCCCATCCCCAGACAGATATTTACTACCGTTAATCCCACCTCTCTTCTCTCCCCATAGTTTCCCACCACTGTCAATCCTTTTCTTATAGTATTACGATAGATGCTTAAGGTCCACTATATGAGTGAGAACATGTGATACTCAGATCTTTGTTTCTGTGAGAGGTCACTCAGTATTATAGACTCTAGTTCCATCCAGGTTGCTGCGAAATTCATGATTTTGTTCTTTTTTATGGCTGTGTAGTATTCCATCATGTATATGTACCACATTTTTAAAATCCAGTCCTCTTTTGATGGACAGCATGGTTGATTCCAGGTTCTTGTATATGTGTGCAGGTATCTTTTTCATAGAGTGATTTGAGTTCTTCAGACTGGGAAAAAGTATTTGCCAACTCCAGGTCCGACAAGGGCTTAACATCTTGGATCTACAAGGAACTCAAATGTGCTGAAAAGAAAAAAACGAACAACTCCATTATAAAGTGGGCAAAAGATATGAACAGACACTTCTCAAAGGAAGACATCCGAGCAGCCAACAGACACATAAGAAATGTTCGACCTCACTAATCATCAAGGAGATGCAAATCAAAACCACACTGAGATACTACCTAACTCCAGTCAGAAGGGCAATTATCAATAACTCAAAAAATAACAGTTGGTGGAGAGGGTGTGGAGAAAAGGGAACACATTTTTTTTTTTTTAAATCACTGTGGAAGACTTTTAAATATCTTAAAGAAATAGAAGTCTTTTTTTCTTAACTTTATTCATCAGTTTGCACTGAAATAGGTAACTCTAATTGATATAGAAAGTCTTAGATAATAAAACTTTGGAATTCACTTAACAAGGAAGACTTCTCCATTTTGAGTGAGACTGTGGGACATTAAGATAGTGTGGGGTGATGGGAAGGACTCAGAGTTTAATATTAGAAGATGTGTTCTGAGTCCCTCTTCCAACACCCGGCCTGAGTAAGACATTTAAACTTCCCAAACCAAATTTTCTCATCTGAAGAATTTTAAGGGTCACATGAAATAACATGTTAAAAAATGATAAGCACTCTTACAAGGTTTCCAGAGGTCATCAGTTATGGCTAGGTGGGATTAGCTACTTATCAGGCTCTGCCACTGGATTATAAACCAGTTTAGGGCAAACCCTTTACTCATTATTTTAACTCCATCAATTATCTAACTTACAGAACTCTTGAAAACACCGTATGGATGGCATCAGCCTACAGTAGGGACTTTCACCCTTTTGCTTCTTTTCTTGCCATTCCATACTATGCTGCCTTGTAAATACAAGGGATGCCAGAAAATGTATACACATTTTAAGAAATGTTATCTATGTATTACTTTTGGAAGTTGAATTAAGTTATGGTAGCAATGTGACGTTCGTGCAACTGTGCTTCTGCCATTTTCTTTGATGGTCCTGCCTGTCGCACGGTGACACTAGCATTCATTTGATTAATGCCATCTTTTGAGCAAACATCATACTTTTAATGTGTATACATTTTTTGGCACCTCCTATATATTACATGTTACATATCTATGTGCCACAACAATGTGACCTATCAGTTTATAAACCATACGTTGATTGTGACAGCAATCTTCAAAAAAAGTAAATATTTTCCCCCTTTTAATACTTATGACATTCTGCCATATGATGACAGATGAACCCGAGAGATTAAATGGATAAAGTGATTTCCCCCAGAGCACAAAGTGAATCTTGCTAAAGAAAGCAAAATGATTGAAACCTGGTCTCCTGTCTCTTTGAGTTTTGTAATTCTTTCTTCCAACTGTGGCCACTTACGGTGTTATGAGAAGTTACATAGTTGGAATTTTATTTTGTGCCTTTTATTCTAATTTGTATTTTTTCTGTCTTCTGAAGGTTAATAGAGGACTTACTGCTTCCATTTCCTTTCACATAGGTGTCTCCAACCTAGCTCTATCACCTACTAACTGTGGGACCTGGGATAAATAAGTCCAGACTGAATTTTCTCTTTCTGCAAACGGGCATGATGGCAGGACTCACAGCAAAGGTTCTGAGGGCTAAATGAAATAATGTATGGTGTCCAGTTTCTGGCAGATAGTACGAGCTCAATAAATAATAGTGAATGCTGTTGGTCCTAAGATGATGGTTTTGCAGCTGTCAACTTTATCTTTGAGCAGCTTACTGATCCTCGACAACTCTGTTTTGAATCTTGTAGTAAGTCTTCCTAATGTCTCAACATTGGTTTTGATTGAAGAGTCTTCAGACTCAAACCTTTCAGAGGCATATAATTTGGGTTATTACATTTGCAAATCATCAGGTATAGAGCTGTGAAAGAGGGGAATGTGTATACAGGATTCCTGCCTTGAGAAGGTTTCAAGTGACTGATAGCTTCACTGTCAGAGCTGAGATGTGAGGATACAATCACAGTACACGTCTCACCATGTGCTAGAGTGGATTTGGCCTGTCTGCTTGTGGGAGGTCCTCTTCCTCCTTCAGTGTTCCACCTGGATCCTCTGGAAAGGGCATGGCCTTCCCATAAGGAAGAGCACCCTTCTTCATCTGAGAGTGTTTGAGTTTTTATGACATCATTGAATCATCTGTTCTAGTTCCAGACAATTCTGGTGACATATTTCAGAGCATGAAACCATTAATGACCAAAAAGAATGGAAAAAATAGTAACTACAATTGATTGAGTATGTATGATGTGCCAAGTCCTGCACTTGGGCAGTTTAGAACCATGCCCACATTTCATGTCCTCAATACCCCTGGATGTCTGCCTGTGGCTAACAGCTGAGGGGGTTGTGCTGTTAATATAATTGAATGGTTGATTTACCTGTGAGTCCCTGGACTGTGCAGACTGAACCGTCTCCTAGTTAACATTGGTCCCTATGAAAATAATTGTTTGTTAAATACCAGGAACCCCTGATTTAGGAAGAAAAGCTCAAGATTTCTACCTTGGCATTCTATTAGACAAAACCACTTAGATTTGTGACTTATTGGTATTATGAGTGGCTTGTTGAGAGAATCTGCCGCAATATATCCCCAATTCCCTTGGCTGGACTCAGCCTCCACCTATAAATTCAAATCTTCTCTGGGTTCAGGCCACAGTTTAATAGTTGGCTCAGGAGGATTTCTCTGAATCGCAATAGTTTTGCTGGGTCATGTTGTGGTCTGACAGCCTGGTTCAAGGTAACTGGGTCCTTGACTTCATTAAGCCAAAGCACATTTTATTCTCTTGAGCCTATATCTTGGTTTCTCCAGCACTCAAGTTCTGTTGAATCTTCCAAAGACTTGCATTCCTGAGCCCCAACCTTGACAGGGTCCCCCTCAGTATCCTACTGACTTAGTCTTATGCTTTGGGACATTTCTCTTAAAGCATCTGCTAGATTTGTACATTCAAATTCCACAATTCTCCATAGCAAATATTCAAATAATTTTTGTTAATAAAAAAGGCTTTTATGAATGTCAGAGAGAAATTAGCCAGATCACTCTGGCAGTACTTCAGATTAATTTTTAAAAACACAGGAGAGATTAAAAGAATGTGTGCATGATAATCTAATTAGTAAAGAAATGGCTGGACCAACTTTTTAATTCAAGTATTCCAGTGTTTTAGCAGGAGGTCTGGAGAGTGGGAGAAGGATAACTGTGCTTATAGTTACAGAAACACAAGCTGTTTTTCTAACGCATTTAATTCACTGATTGCAACTTGTAACTGTTTACCTGGTACTTTACAGAAAGTAATGTATTTTTCATTTGCATTTAACCTTCTCCAAGTCAGGGGATGTAGAAGTGGTATTCATTTTGTGTGGCACTGCACTTAAAACTGGGTATAGCTTTGCTTCCAGTGAAGCAGATTGGTTCCAACACTTGTGGGAATATTTTGACTATCACTGTTGACTAGTATAAAAATTTGTGTTATAAAATGTGAGAACCACTGTTGTCCATGTGAGATGTGAATAGTTTAAAAATGGAAATAAGTATTTAAGGGAGGAAGGAGACAAAGTATTTAACTGATTCTAAAGCTTGATATCCCAAGTTATGTAATTTAATCACAACAATTCCATCCTCTAGGTCTTTGATATTTTACCAAATACATTTAATGAGTAAATATTAGCCAAGTACATCTGGAGTTTGTGATTAAATATTAACAATTATTTTACAAAATGCACAGGATCATTTCATTGGATTGTGCCTCTGAATGTAAATAGGTCTACAGACATTTTGGCAGAAGTTTGTGTTTTCTTTGAGTGACACATTTGGTTATTATTTACTATTAAAAAGCTTTTTTATTTTACTAATGCTCACCATTTGCCTTCTTTCTCATTGGTGTCACTTGTGGTTTATTATCATCTGAAAGTGTGAGTTTACCAGGACAATGAATAATAAAAATTGTAATTTATCCTAATAAGCTTGAATGGGAATCTGCTTGCTTTGGACATTTCCAGCCCGGCATAATTTATCCCCATCCTTGGCTGTGAAACAGTGTGGATCTTCTTAACTGAGTCCCTGACAGATGGTTTCAGCGTTTTCAGGACTCCATTTCCAATCATTTCGCCCATATTGCAAAATTGGCCTTGAAAAAAGGGTAAAGAGTTGTTATGCTGCATTAACATCCCGTCAGAATTGCTTGCTGTGAAGGGCATGAAGAAATGAAGGAAATCAAGACAGTAACACTTGAAAAATATGCTTCTGGAATTCAGAAATGCTAGCGACATATTGATGATCCCAGATTACATCACAATCTCCATTTGATTTTGACTGTAAATCTTAAAGACACATTCAATGCAATAATAAAAACACAAATATTCAGTTAACGTGGCTCATAAGCCTTGCTGATGGTATTTGCAATGTGGAAAGTTGGAAAGGGCTGTAGTTGAGGCTGGTTTCCTGTCCTCTTAAATTCTGCTGTTAGGTACCACCATGGGCTATTAGACGAACAGGGATTCTCACAGTACTTTTCAAGTCTTGCTACCAGCTCATAATGAAAGCACTGAAATATCTACATTCATTTTCCAAGAAACATGAATTGATCACATTCAGCATGCCAAATTTTCATTTTCTTTTGCAGCTTCAGTTGACTGACTTCATCTAAAGTGCTGTTCTTTTCTTTTTGTCGCCTTTTAGTTTATGATCAAAATCAATGAGGACTGAAGCTTTCCACAGCCATCTATAAAATGCAATTACTGTATACAACACACAGTGAAACTCCTGTGGTGTATATGTTGAGACATAATTTATGCCACTTACCTCCAGAGAGGTATCGATCTTTTTCTGTGAATGTTTTACAAAAGGGTCTCTTGAGTGCAAGCACAAGGAAATATGCGGCTATTGGGGCTGATCTATAATTTGATTAATAATGACCAATCTTTTGAGCTTGACTCTTTACTGCACTTTTATTGTGATCTGACCTTAGAATTTTAGATTTTTTTCTTTTGTTGTTCTTTTCAGAAGTATAGTTATTCCTACGTTTTGAGGTGCTAATTTTGTTACTTGTTTCATCCAAAATGCCCATCTTACCAAGTTTGGCAGCATGAGGGGTGGTGAATGCTAAATGTGGCTTCAGAAGACCTTCCTTTGGCTTCTAACTTAGCCACTTAAGCGCTGTGTATCCTTAGGTGCGCTGCTTACGATCCTGAGTCTCAGTTTTGACCTCTGTCAAATGGAACCAAGAATTCATTTTAAGAGACATTCTTTTCTGAGGATTAAATTAGATATATCCCTTATTCAACAAACATTTATCAACTGGGCATTTTGACAAGCTTTGGGGGACACAATGGTAAGCAAAACAGACAAGGTACCTGCCTCCCTGGGGCTGACACAATCAACTGATAGACAAATGAATTCCCTAGACTTCAGTGTGTTGTACGTGTAGAAGATGGTGCCGTCATTCGTCGTTGTTGTCACGCCTGAGAGTGGAAAGCGTGATTATGCTCATGCTGTTCCTGAGAGTCGGTCCCATTGGTGGAGGGAGCAGTTAGAGCTAATGACATGGAAATTGTTCCGAAACCGCACAATGAGACTTCTTAATGCTCTGAAGCTTAACATTTACTAGTTTATCCCCTTAAGTTTGGCTGGAAACTCTATTTATCGATTATTTCCCTTGTAGCCCAGAGTTCTAAGTGGAAGAAGGGACAGAAAGAAAAAAAAGGAAGTCTTTTCTTTTTACTCTTTCAAAATATCAGAGTGAATGAGCAGGGAAAGTTCATTTTCTTTTCTTTTCTTTTTTTTTTTGAGTTGGTGTCTCACTCTGTCGCCCACAATGGAGTGCAGTGGCACACTCCCGGCCACCGTAGCTTCGACTTGCTGGGCTCTGGTGATCCTTCTGCCTCAGCCTTCCAAGGAGCTGGAACTACAGGTGTGCGCTACCACACTCAGCTCATAAACTCACCAAGTTGCCCGGGTGGGTCTCGAACCCGTGGGCTCAGGAAATCAACTCGTCTCGGTCTTCCAAAGTGCTGGGATTACAGGGGAAGTTCATTTTCAAAGCACAAACCTTCTGGTGTCATCCGCAGTCCCTCAGGATCATATCTTGGGTCACTATGTGGTGAATAAGCCACCAACCTTTCAAATATCTTCCTGAGGCAGGGCAAACTTGTGACTAAGGGGTTGCAGCCCCTTGAACTAGAATGTTTTCATCATCATCAGGGTTAAATTATGGGATTTGCTGCTCCCCAAATAACATGGGGGATGATGATTGGCTTTCTTGGAGGAATGTTCCCTTCTGAGGCTCTCTGTACTAGCTGTGGAAAAAGTGTGTTTTAAATCACTTGTGATTTTAACCCTATTGCTCTGGTTATTTCAGTGCTACTGGAGGAAATGTAGGGTTTAATCCCTGTACTTCACTGGCATAGAAAATGGCAGCAGGAAAGTAACTGATAAGTTAGACTGCCCTGTGCATTGATTTTGCTTATGGCTGTTTCCACAACCTCATATTCTTCTGGAATATTTGTACCATGTGAAAAAAGAAAATTTTGTCCCAATAGAATGAGAGAACAGCTCAGGCTGATTTACCTTAAGCAGGAACCCACAAAGTAGTGTAAACTTCATTGTTATATGACTACAATATATTTTCCCACCTTGACCTGGAGTAAGCATGCACTTTTGGATTAGAAAAAAATTAATTGCTTATCTTCAGCTTAACGAAGTTAGCAACATAATAAAATGTTCATATATATATATATGCAGTCAGGAAGATTGTATGGCCAAGAAAATGTTCCAGTGGAGTCAAGGTCCACGTTTTGGAAGAAGTCTGGAAGAAATCACTTCTAGTCAGATGAGATACTCTTGAGCACATGAAACGTGATCTCTGTCTGTTTCTCTCTGTCTCTCTCTCTCTCTCACTCACCCTGTCTTTGTATCTCTCTCTCTTAAATTGAAAGAATTTTCTGAAAGTCTTGAGGTACCAGGAATAATATGGTGTACTGCTGGATAATCTGTAGAATGGTACATTTATCTTATTTTTGTGCACGCATATAAGAGCAAGAATCTACAAGTAACAGAATGAGGAAATGCTTAGGAAGCAGTTGGTTGATCCTTAAAACCATATTTCTCTTAGAAAATGTCATACTTAAATATCCTAGATTTTTACTGAGAATCAAGCTGTGAGTAGGCTAACAAGGAAGTACTTCTCATCACACTTCGTTTTCTAATTCGTTTCATGAATTATCATAGGAGAGTGATTGTTTAAGCCCAGTTTCTCTAGGCAGATATTTATTTCTGCAAAGAGGAAAAGGAAAGTTATTTCATTGAATACATAGAGTGTGGAAACCCTGTGATTAGCACTTTGCATATTTTATTCAATTTTCCTCTCTTTATATCAACCTGTGAGGTGTGCTTCTTCTTCTTTTTTTCCCTATTTTACTGGTAGAGGAATTAGGATTTAACTTATTCTTCCTGTAACCTTTTTTTGACATCTGTGAGCCTCAGTTTCTTATTTGTACAACGATGTTGATAATAGCTTCTTCACAGATATTTAATGATACAATGTGCATCGAGTGAGGATCACAATCACATAGTAAAGAGAGCAGAAAATGGTCACTTTAAAAAATTTTTACTGTTATTACTATTATATTTTCCTCTGTCCCCAAAGTCCTTAACAATGCCAACAAAATGCAATCATCTGAATGCTTTATCTTTGGAAATTGCAACCAACTGGTTGTATCAAGTTGACAGAGTTATCTTAAACTTAAATCACTGAATTAATTGTTCTTGTTCTAGGCACACATGATTCAGTGGATGAGTTCATATATGAAATATAACTGATTCAGTGGTCTAGCTTTTATGGGCGCAGAGTAATACCTTGGTGGGAACATGATCCTTGGAGTCAGAGAGCTCTGGGTTCAAATCTCATGGCTATATCCTGACTCTACCCCCAATAAATGTTGATACCTTGGTTAAGTTTATACTTTTATTTCCTGATCTATAAAATGGACGTAACATTGATTTTTGTGAGGTTTAAAAAGGGATCTTAAAGTAGAAGTTTCAGCAAGATATTATGTATTAGTTAGGCTTCAGAGAAATAGAATCAATAGGAGATAGAATGATAGGTAGATAGATAGATGATAGCTATAGATAGGGATTTATTTTAAGGAATTGGCTCATGTAATTGTGGGGACCAACAAGTTTGGAGTTTGTAGGGAAGGTCAGCAGGGTAAAAATTTTTACTAGAATTGATATTGCAGTCTTGAGTTTGAAGGCAATCCTGAAACAGAATTCTTCCTCCTCAGGAAACTTTATTCTTTTCTCTTAAGACATTCAACTGATTGGATGAGGTCATTATGGAGGGCAATTTGCTCTACTCAAAGTCTATTGATTTAAATATTAATCACATCAAAAAATACTTCCACAGCAACATTGAGGCTGGAGTTTGACCAAACAACAGAACACCATGGCCTAGTCAAGTTGACGTATAGAATTAATCACCACACACCATGATGCAATGGATGAGAAACTCTAAAGCTGGTTTTCCATAGATGGATTTCATAGAGATGGCCAAGAGTCAATCCATACTTTTCCAGGCTTTTCCTACTCTGCAAAGATGAGAGGGTCTGCGAAGGAAGAGGAATCAAAGTATGAGAAGAGAAGCAACTAATATTATTTTGTGATCTGCATCCTCTTCCCTCAAGGAAGTGGGGTGGGCATTGCTTCAAACTTTGTGAGAAGGATTTTCACAGGATCACTCAGATCCCTGAAATGTGCTCCTTTTTTTTGAGAGAAGGCCTAGAGTAGCAGGGTTTACACATGCGTGGAGTGTGGGAAATGGGTCTGTGGCAGCAGCACAGACATGACTATCACATATTGGTTGATATTCGTGGAATTTTTTGGGGCAGGGTGTGTGATCGTGTTTCCAGTGAACCATAGGAGGGAGAGCTATGGTGATTGGTTGTGGATCTTTCCTGTAGGGCCTCCTGAAGGCACAGAGGGACCCTGTGGAAACAAAACAAAACAAAACAAAAAACAACTTGATTCCTAGGTTTGAGGAAAGATGAGGTGGCAACTGGTTGGAATGAAGTGATATTAAATAAGTTGTAGCATTGGGCTCCTCCAAACAACACACTAAAACACCCACTGGAGAGGCAGCTTCCAAATCTGCCAAACCTAGGTAGTGCAAAGATTGTTATAACACTACTACATATAGGCCTTTCTTCACCCCTTCCCTCTCTTTCCTCCACTTCACAAAACCCTTCAGCCAACCCTCGAGGAGCTGGTGTGTGTGGGGGGAGCACAGGGCAGAGAAATCCAGAAGTCTACCATTCCCCTCTTTTCTTCCTGTTGTCTCCCAGTTTGAGAAAGCCCAACGAGAAAGAAGGCAGAAGTGTTAACATTGAATTGAGTTCAGAGTTTTGATTAATATCATACATAAATTGGACATTCTAATCTCTAAATTGATTGTGTTCCTAATTTAGAGTGATAGTAATTGCAATTTAATATAACCCAAGTGTGAGCAGAAGAGTCTTGGGACCTGCTCAGGTTTTCATGTGGGGTCAGTGAGAGACAAAAAAAAATTATATTTGAAAGTGGTTCTCTTGGTCTATATGCCTGTTCGTGTACTAGTACCAGACTGTTTTGATTATTATAGCCTTGTAGTAAAGTTTAAAGTCTGGAAGTGTGATACCTCCCATTTGTTCCTTTTGTTGAAGATTGTTTTGGCTATTCATGCTCTTTTTTGTTTCCTTCTGAATTTCTATATTGGCTTTTCCAGGTCTGAGAAGAATTATGTTGATAATTTAATGGGAATTGCATTGAATCTGCAAGTTGCCTTGGGTAAGATGGACATCTTGACAATATTGATTCTAAACCAGGGGATGTGAGGACCGTTTGGTGGCCCAAACTTCACCTGCATGTAGATTACTTATGTACCCAGTGCTGGCTTGTACCCTATATCTCTATAATAAAACAGAGTTAAAAAAAAAAAAAAGAAAGAAAAAAACTGGTTCTCAGAGTATGGTACTAGACTGTCCAGAGTAGCATTACCTGGGAACATGTTAGAAATGTAGCTTCTGCCGGGCTCGGTGGCTCAGCCGGTAATCCCGCGCCATTGGGAGGCTGAGGTGAGTAGATTTCCTGAGGCTGCGGGTTCGAGACCCGCCTGGGCAACTTGGCAAGACCTCATCTCTACAATAAATCAAAAAATTAGCCGGGCGTGGTAGCACGCGCCTGTAGTTCCAGCTACTTGGAAGGCTGAGATGGAAGGATCGTCGGAGCCCAGCAGGTCGAAGCTGCAGTGGCCGGGAGCGGGCCACTGCACTCGAGTCTGGGAGACAGAGTGAGACTCCAACTCAAAAAAAAAAAAAAAAAAAAGAAATGTAGCTTCTTAGGCCCCATCTCAGAACTAGTGACTCAAACTCTGGGAGATGGGACTCAGCAATGGCAAATCCTTTAGGTGTGTGGTGCGTGCTAACCTTTGAGAACACTTGTCCTAGAGCAATGTCTCACAATAGCACAAACAAAAAGTAATTTTCTCTTCCCATGTCCAGACATATCTATTTAATGACTGTTGCTTCTCAGATAAATATAAAGGGGTAGGGAGGTAAATAACAGATTCAACCAGTTTCCTTACAGTTCTACTATTACAATGGAAATTTCCTCTTCTGTATGAGACAATTCGCTCTGCTCTGTTATTTTGTGAAAATATTGTATCAAATCAGCTAACACATGTGAAAATGCTTTTTAAACCGTGAAGCATTGTACACACGCAAGCTATTATTATTACAGGAACCTTATTTACATGACCATCAGCTTCCTTTTGAAAGGATTTTCCTGGGGCTTACCAATCATTTAACTTTCTTTATCCCACCTGTCAACCAGTTCCCACTACTAACCAATTAAGTATCAAGCAGAAGAGCCAACTCAGAGGGGGAAAATTGGCTAAATCATGGCTGAATGTTTTAAATTTAGTGGGAAAAAAGAGTTGATAGACTTTTGTCTTAGCTGAAATTGGATATTTGGATATTTGAATAACCACTGGTTTATCAGTTCCTCTGGTTTTTTTCCCCCCACTACTTTCAAAAATGTTTCTACCCATCCTATAGACACAGCTTTGAATGAAGTTAATAAAATTTGCAAACCAAAAGGAATTTAAGGATGAGATTGACAGTTTTTGAAATTTCCACTTGCGGAAAGTCCTTTTCATGTGAAAATAGTCTCTCATCTTGCTTGTTCTTGTTGGAACATCTCTTTTTCAATTCATTTGGGAAATTGCAGCACAACGGGTTTGTGTCTTTATAGATACTGTTAATTGTGTGTTGCAAACTTCAGTGTGCCAGCAGTCAACGAACACACTATTTTGAGGAGCTATTATGTGCAAAGTCCTAAGGGAGATATGTAATGTGTTCTTGTTCCAAGTTGTTCTCAGAGCTTACTTAGTTAGAGGGGTAAGATTCAGACTCAGGAAAGGGAAACGTGTTGTCAGCAGATAATGCATGGGCTGGAGTGGCTTCACTGAGAATTTGGGATTTTAGCTCTGATCAGATAGATGGTGTGTATTTTGTGTAATGTGGGAGCACAGTGTTTGGCAGTTGGCATTCCAAGAGAATATTTAGCATGAAGGGAACAGATTCTGTACAGTGTAAACCTCCTGTCAGGTGGGATAATATGAAGCACTACAAAAGGTGCCCGGGTGATGCTCAGTGGTGTTGGACAAGAAGTTATCTTTGAGCTGTGTCAGTGAAAAATTCCTTTCTGGTTTCTACACCAAGCAGGAAGAGGCAATTCTTAAGGAAGGGGCTTTAGAGCTCATTCTATCACCACTACAAAAGAAAACAAGTTGTTTGAGCATAAGAATGTTCCTTCCAGCTGAGACAGCTCAGGCAGAATGCTCAGGCAACCTCTAGCTGTGACAGTCACTCCCAGGGTTCATAACAAACAGCCAGGACTCCCAAAACTACTTTCATCAAGTGCCTAAGCAAAGACCAAAACTCATTAATAAGGACCCTGATGCAAACAGCAGCGATCCCAGCTGAACGATGCATGCCCACAAAGGCCAGTGTGGATTTGAAGATTTGAAGGAATGAGACAGGTTTGGCTTAAGTTGCTTGTAGGCTGGTTAAGCACTGAGCTGTTAAAATAGGCAGTGCAAAGATAATAAGGCACAAATAAGTGAGAGGCTATACACCTTCACAGGACCTCTCAGGTTCCTCACAGAGACAGCCCAAGTGCTGTAATCAATTCTAATGCCCTAGGGGAAAACCACCTAGTCAGAGCAACATAACAAGGGCCCACCTAGCCCTCAGAGGTCTGTTCTGGGGTCTTCACTCCATGCCAGAGCTACACTTCTGAGCACAGGCCTGTGCAGCTGACCCAGTCACTGCTCCCATACCACCACAAACTTCATGGAGAGGGAAGGACTGGACTGGCGAAGAGACTCCTTATATGGTTTCATCAGTTAAAGGTGATCGCCAAGTCCCTCATGAGGAAGAACCACATGCAGACAGAAGAATCTCTTCATAGCCTTTCCAGTTTGTTTTGTGTGGATTCAGTGACCTCTACAGTGAATCAGGTCTCTATAAAGAGTGTAGGTTCCAATATTCTGAACAAATCTTTTTGTTGTTTTCATATATGTGTGAATTAAAATACTGTATCCAGGTATAGACTTGTACTGGCAGAAGTTTCCTGATTATCAGGTCAAGATTCTGAAACTCCAAGAGGGCAAAACCAGGCAAGGCTTATTTTGGACTTAAGTAGTGGTTATTTTTGCATTCTAAATCTAAGTTTCTCTTCCAAGGCCATTAGTATGAATTCTTCGGATGGTAACAATATCAGATTAGGCATTTGAATTCCTTTATGTATGGTTTCTCTAGAAAACTGATGACATTGATTTGTGGAAACAATTACTAATATGGAATTTTAAAAATTGGGTGAACTGGGAAAAGGCAGGATATCGTGACGATGAAGAGCACAGATTTTAGGGTCAGATTGCTTGACTTTGGCTCCAGGCATGGCATTTTCTAGCTGTGTGGCCTTGGGCAGGTTGCCAACCTCTCTGTGATTCATAAATGGTCTCTGCCTTATTTGGCTGTTGTGAGCATGAAATGAGTTGCTGTGTTTTGAACATTCATAACAGTGCCTGACATGTATTTGCCGTTATTATTTCCAAACACAAGCTTCCTCTTTTGTGAAGGGCACAATATTATCTGGACTGCTCAGGGTCTGCCTTCTGCTGTAATATAGAATTTTTGAAAGGAGCTTGTTTCTTAACTAGAATGGCAATAACACTGTAACCAACTGATGCATTATCCATATCCTAATAGCAAATTACAAATTCAACATCTTTTACTTTCTTAACCTCACTTTTCAGAGAATCATTTAGTTTTAATGCATTCCTTTTTCCAGTTGGCCCTCTTCCATTTTCAGACCTATGACCAAAGATTAAATAATGAGGTTAGGGTGCCCTAGCTTGTGGTTACAGTCAGAATTTGAATACAGGTCTTCAGTTTTTTTGCTCTAAGAAGACCCTCCCAAAATAGCATTCAAAGATAAACAACTCAGGTGAGGTCTCTGTATGCAAATCTTGAAAGGTCCAGTTTGTGATGGTGGAAGGTGTTCTATTAAATCCTTTAATGACACTTGTTTATGAGTTGAGACCTACAGCATATGTTTTTGGCTTTCTCTTTTAGAGCTTTGAAAAACCTGTCAGCTGTCACAGATATGATTTTTGTCATCTGGCTTTTTTGAGCACTAGAATCTGTCTTTTGTAAATTTCATAATATAATGTGGCTATCAGTCCTCACCAGTGAACTGAAGTTAGGCTTTTCATGAGCACAATGGGAAAATGAGAAACTGCAATTTGTTATCGAGTAATGAGATGGCAAATCATCCATTCTAGGAAGCTTTTAGGAGTTGTGTCATGTAAGAAATGACTATAGATAACTGAGCTTGAGTGCCTAGACACAGATATTCTTTCTTCTGGCACCCAGGACCTTTAAAAAATGCAGATTCCTTCATCCATTCAAACCTCTGGAATCCATACATTAAGTAAGAGGAATGCGTTAGTAAGAAGTAAAAAGAACTCTGAAAAATCTGAAAAATATAGGGATAGCAAGTATAGAAGCACTCAATGCTCAAAGGCTGAGACGAAACTCCCAAGGAAGAAATAACAATGAAACTATGTATCTCCTACTCAGGACTAAGAGCCAGAACTCTTTAGAAAGTGCATCATCACATAATTGTGGCCCACTGGATGGCAGAGGAGATGTCAAGGTCCTTTACTGAGGCCTTAGAACTTGCTACAATACTGCCTGGGACATGCCAAGGGGAAGCTGCTGGGTGCTGGGTGCTGGGTGTGGTTAGCCACCGTGTGTTGCAGAAGCTGGGCACTGGAAAACCCATCCACTGTAAGAGCCAATACTGGAAAGATCACCACTTGGGAGCCTGTTGAGTGTGATATGTTACAACTGGGTGGGAGTCTCCTTCCACCTCTAGTGTCTTTTCATGATGATGCTTAACTCATGCCAGCAGGCAAAGGCAAAATATTGAAAGGTTCAATTCAGTGTGTGCAGAGCAGGCTTCAAAATGAATAAATTGATATATGGAACACCATTTAAGAGATCTGTGAAATAGGTACTATTATTATCCCATTTTATAGATGAGGAAACAGACACAGCAAGTTGAAACAACTTAGACAAGGAAAGTCATAGGGGTCGTAAGTGGCAGAGCCAGGATTTGAACTCCAGTATTTTGACTCCAGAGCCTACTCTAAATTCCATCCTTGTGCAGCCTCTGTCTCTCCTTCCTCACCCGCGATGCATGTTTAGTGCCACCACTAGCATTTGGGTGAATAACTATGTAAGATACAGGATGTTTTTGTTCTTAGTTATAGGAAGTCTCACTGCTAGAAAATTGGCTCTGGGAAACACACGGGTATTTCTGTATTCCAAACTTTAGTGTGCATAAAAACTACTTCTCATGCAAATTAAGATTTCTGGTAACTCACCCTTAGCCATTTTTATTCAGTAGATCCAGAATTGGGCCCAGGTATCTGCAGCCAGTATGGTTATAGCATCCAGTATGGTTCTGATGCACATGATCGGAGGACCACACTTTAAGAAGGGTAAATTAGTCTTTCTAGAAAGTATTCAAGTGTTTTATGTTTTTAGAGGTGCTTTCTGGGTTGAACTCCAAAATATCACTGAGAAAATTGTGGTATTTTTGAAAACAAGCTTATTGAAGTATAATCTTCCTATCATCAAATTCACCTGCTTTAGTGCACAACTCAGTAGTTCTAATTTGCTGAGCTGTGTAAATATTGTTGTGATGACTTTTACCTCCTCTCTTTTGCCTGGGCTGGAGAAATTCCATTACTCCAAGGGGAGGGTCAAAGAGTTAAAAGACCCAAGTTTGAGCTTTGGCTCCATCACACAGTGACCTGAGACCTAGGGGCAAGGGACATGGTCTTTTTAAGACTTAGTCACCTCATTTATAAAATGGGGACACTATTATTATCTCTTTTATTGGACATATGTGAAGATTAAATGGGAAAAAGATGTTTAGAGGGTAATTTGTGAGTTTATTCAGCAATTTAGTTAATGAGTATCTACCTTTGGTTGCTTACTTGCTTGCTGGTCAAGAAACTGGAGACACATTAATGATTAAAGACAGGTGCCATCTCTGCTCTCCCTGAGCAGACAGACAGTAGGGAAAATGAGCATGGTTCTGTGAGGACATATAGCAAAGGAATTGGAGTTGGGTGGAAAGAGGGGGGTCTGTTTAAGGAAGTCAGGGATGTTTTACTTAAGGAGGTAATGTTTGAAGTAAGAGCTGACAGATGAACTGGCATTAACTAGGCAAGCGGAGGGTGGTGATAGCATACCAGGTGGAAGAAGTGAGGGACAATGTGGCAGAGGTACAGGGGACATTTGAAGGATCTGAACAATTGCTGGTGTAGCCAGAGGGTGAAGTTCAAGGTAGAGCATGGCACCAGGGAGCAGGCATCAGCTGCTGCATGGCCTGCATCCTGTGAAAACGTCTGGGTTAATCCCTGAAGAGTCTTAAGTGTGTATGTTTTCAAGAGCGTGTGTGTATACCATGATCAGATTTGCATCTCAAGTGCCCGCTCTGAGAAGATGAAAAAGGAGTGGTGATGGTGGTGGTGGTGGTGGGGCATGGGATGCTAGAAAGTGAACTGGGAAGCTGTGCAAAGGTTCTGGTGGGCGACGATGGGCTAAGGTCATTGTGGTGGACCTGGAGAGAGGTGGGTACTGTGGAGATATATTTAGGGGGTGGAATGATTGTTTGGGTTATGGGTTGTACTTGGGGCGTGGGGAGAAGGAGGTATCTGAATGACTTTATGATTTCTGACTTACATAATCAAATTGGTGGCTGTTAATTCACAAGGATACGATGCAAAGACCAAAAGTTTGAAGGTAAAGGGGAGATCATGAGTACAACACAAGCGGAGAATTTAGATCCGTGCCTGACACCTAGCCAGTGGTGGCTGCTATGATGATGCTGATCATATTAAGGTGCCATTAAGGGATCATAGTGCATATCAAACTGTGACACGCTAAACAAATGTTGGTTGTTACTATTACTTTGGTCATAAAACTTGGCAAGCAATGTACTGATTCAGGTTTTAATTTCTTTTAACTTGTATGTCAAAATCACTTATAACATGAATCCTTCTCATGGTTCCCCCAATGGTGTAAACGCAGGATCTTACTGTATTACATAGGTACCGGTGTTTCATAATCTTCTAAGCTTATTGATTGAAGCTGAAAGCTGCAGCCAGATCATTCCTCAGAGCGCCTCTAGGGAGTGTTACATTCGCAAGATAACAGCAGGCTTGTAAATTAGTACAGTTTACCAGCCCACAGACATTTGTCACCCTCTCCCCTCCACACAGGACAGCAGAAAGGAAAATCAGCAGTCTTTCCTCAGCACCTCCTGCCTCATGATTTGTTTGGCATAAATTGCTACCTGCCTTGTGGCTGGGCAGTTAGCTAATTTAAAGGCTGAATGAGAACGCTCTGAAAACAGCCAGAGTGTTCTATTGAAGTAGACAGCCAGTCAATAGGGAAAAAGGGGGATAAGCTGATTAATGATCAAATCAGGAACACTCTTTGAAAAGAATCCTTATGCTTTGCCGAACTGATTTAAGTGGATCTCATATACCTGGTCACTGGGTGGCCATCCAATATTTCTGACTTCAGGTTTAGACAGTTTCCAGTAAGTCACTCTTAAATCATGACTGATATTCCTTTCAGTGGAACAATACTCAGATAATTGTGATGTAACTTTTCTCCCTATTAGTTGTCTCTCTACCTGTAAAACAAAATAATAATTACATTGCATATTTGCATATTTGCAGGTGATATCAACCTGACAGGGTCTAGACATTTTTGGCTGACAAACTTAGATTACTTGGTAAGGGCATGTGGAGTCAGTAGTTGGTGATGTTAAGTTATACCTCTGAATTTTGCTTTATCCATTTGTAAAATAGAAGCAGCAATAATATGACCTTCCTCACAGAGTGGTTGCTAAAATTAAATGAAGAAAACATTGGTTGTATGTATCTGTAAAATGCTTTGAACAGTGCCTGTCACATAGTAAACATTCATTCAATGAGAGCTATACTAATGGTAGCAAGTCACTTCTAGCTTAATCTGTGCAGACATTTCTCCATCCTTGAGTGAGCACTGTGGGCAGACTATGAGCCAGACCAAAGATATTGCCCTTCACTTATGAGATCTTGTATTTTCTCAGCATCCTTTTCCCCCCTAAGTGTCTTGAGTGTGAATCCTGGAATGGAGAGGCTCCCCCTGTTTCTTTTGTAACCCCAATGTCTGGCTCCAGGTACTGCACAGGGTCTGGGTTTTATTGATATATGTTGCATCAATGAATATACAATATAGCCTTTTTGCTGGTCCTCAAGTCTCCATGGAAAGAAGAAATCAGGGTCTTTTGTAACAATCTGAGGCTATTAATAACATGCCCATGGTCATTTGGGGAGGAGGAAGACATTAGAGCAAATAGGATTGGTCCATGACCAAAGAGAAAGCTGATTTTTGCAACATTACTTATAACACAACCCAAACAAGTACTATCTGAGGATATTTCCTTGTTTTAGATAATCAGATTTGCCTGAAATAGGCATGAAGCAGCATGAAACAAAAATTCTAACACTTGGCATAATTTTGATATCTTTATTAAATGATATTATCCATTAGAGCATGACTGCTCAGCCCACGGTTTACAAGCTTGAGGTGAACCGCAAAACTTACATATATTACTTAAAAATCAGAATGTTGATTCCACAGAGTTGTTGAAGAATCTGAGTCATGCTGATTTCATGTTACAGATTGTGTAAATGGAATTAATTTTGTAAGGCGTGTTGTATAATTTAGGTAGCTTACTTCTATATTAATAAGTCTGATGTGGAGGCTGGGATCAACACCCTGTTTTGAAGCAGCACATTTATTTTCCAAAGATATATTGGTGCCCCATCATTGGGAGTAGCATTATATGTGGAGTGTATTTTTCTTCCTTCCTTTCTATTTTCTATCTCTGGGGACTAATGTCTTCATGTACCTAGGGTTTACAGCAATTGCAGTCAACCCTAGGGGACCTGTGGGTGCGTCTGATTCCTGTTCTGTATTACATTCTTCTTCATTTTTCAATGTGTGGGTTTGTGGGGCGCTCGTCAGGGTCTGTAGTGGGCAGAGGTCTGCATTTCATCTGAGGAGCAGGAGAGTGTCAAAAGGAGACCGGGAAAGTCAAGCATGACATGTCTATTTAGTGCGTCTGTTTAGTGAGACCAGGCTTCACTCACACCCGTGAAACAGTGATCGTACATTCCAACAAAAGCAAAACAACGTGAAGATGTCTCATCAATGCCTTTGTGTGGTGAGGAATGGGAAGTATGGGTGATAACATTTCATCTTGTAGCTGAGAATTAGCCATGATTATTTCTTCTTAAAGCATCTGCTTAATGACAGCTCTTTTAAACTTCATCAGGAAAGAGTTAGTGAAAAAAATCCTTAGTTATAAATCCTGCAGTGAAGGGTTCTATTGAGATGTTTACTGTTTCAGATTCACTAGCTCTGAGCTAATTCCAAACTTTAGAAGCTTACTGTGTACCCTGACAAGCTGATTCTTCAAACGGAGCTCTCTCAAGATGGCCGGGAAAGTTGTTCTTATCCAAGACAGTCCAGCGGAGCACCCAGTGGGGTCAAAACCCAAGTGTGACATTAGGGCATACCGAGGAGGCAAAAAGATAAACTTGACATTTTGCCTATTTTTGGTCTTGAAATGACTATTTAAAAACCATTGGTGAATGTAATCTTAGTCTTAATTAGTAATAAATAATGTTTATTGTTGTACACAAATATTGAGTGAAATACGTTCACAAGCATCATTTCATATAATTTTTACAACTAATTTTGATGTAACTATTGTTATCTTTATCTCACAGATAACAAAATTGAGGCTCAGGGAGGCTGAGGCAGTTGTCTGTACCCCAAATTTAGATTTGAATCTAGGGCTACAGAGGAAGGTACAATGTTTTGAAGCTTTTTGAAGTTTGGTGACTGAAGAAATGAACATTTTGACTTTAGATAGGATGAGGAATATGGGAAGAAAAGCATGAAAAGCCTGTTCCTTTTTCAGAGAATTATATCAATGTAAACTGATAAGGATGTGTAACTTTAAAAATAATTATATGCATATGTTCACACTATGTATGTATTTATATATATCCACCATTAATATTTATTTTAAATATTCTGGTATAGAATCAAAGTAAGGGAATAGTGCACATTTAAGGTATTTGCTACTCCTTGCTGAGGGTGTAGTCGTTCTCAACAGACACTTGCTTTTTGGCTCCAATTCATTTAAGTTTGAACTTCTGAACCCTTCCGTTAGAAGGTTCCATTTATTTTGTCATGGGCTCTTGGGAAATAAATACCTGTGGTATGCTAGTACTGGTCTGATCTTCTTTGCCTCTCTGACCTTGGATCAATAAAGGAGAGGTCAGAGTAGATGTTCTCAATTTTGCAAACAAACTTTTAAGTAGAACAATGGAGCTTGGCTTAAACTGGAATCCAAAAAGGATATGACTTGAATTACAATTATAAAGCAGTCTTCTAAAGAAATACTGCATTTTGTGTAGAAATAAAGAATGGGTATTCTAACCCTTAGTGATAGCAAGCAGTATCAGGCATTGTCAAGACTTTATTTGTGAACCTTTGCTGTAATTTCTAGGATTTGTGTTGGGGACTTCCTGGATTCATTCCTGAAGAGTCTATTTTCTTTTCTGTTGAGGTGACAACTCTTGTGACAGAGGTCGCCAATCCCAACTTTGCATTTCCTTCCTGTGGGACCTGTTCTGTCTACGAATATTTTCCTGGTCTTTGATTTCAGATTTCTTCTGTGAGTGGCCTTGGCTCCAGTGGTGCCTGGCATCCTGCCCCTTCTCTCAGGTGTGAGGCTACTATGCACAGTATAGACTGGCCACTCATTCAACTAGAGACCTTGAGATGTCTCCTTTGCTCTAGAAGGAGTGGAGATAAGCAACCTGGAAGAAGGACAAAAGGGGAAGCTGCACATTGTGCCCAAAGGCTTTCAGGAAGACCTTTCTGCCTCTACCCCAAGCTCCTGGCCCCAGAGAACTTGTGGGCCATATACCACCATGGGCTACTTTGTTGGCACCAATATAATGCAGCCAATAAGAATTTATTTCTATTCTGGTGCTGAATTAGATTCTTAGCTTTAAATCCTCTCCCATGCAGCAGCTTTGTAGACCCTACTGAAGATTCTGGCACAATTTTAGTGCTGGTGCGGGCAGCATCAATAAGACATGGTCCAGGGGACTGAAATGAAGGCATATTTCCTTTTATCAAGGTTGACTGAAAGAAAGTAGCCACCAGGAGGTTCTGACAGCCCAGGAATGCATGACCCCGGCCCGGCAACTCTGGCTCTTGGAGCTTAGCCAGGGCAGATGTTAGAGATGATTCTCACTATAGCTGCAGATGCCAGGGCTCAAGATGCATAATCCTGGGCTTGACAGCTGCCAAACTAGCCCCCCGAGTGTCCAAATGAGTTGGCTCTTCTGAAGGAGCTGACAGGAAGGAACCAGAGGGATTGTTGTGGCTCCTCTCCAAATACAGCATTAAAGGGACGCCAAGAGAGCACTGCAATTTTGCCTGTATTTGAAGAAGCACAAAGAATCATATAATATTCTTAACCCCATGCTATCATTACAATGGCTAAAGGGGATTGTGAACTAAATCCCTTACATTTTTGTACTTCTTTTTGAATTGTAAAGCATTCATTCATTCAATCAGTTGACAGACATTTATTAAATATCCACTACATGGTACACAGTGAGAACATGTGTTCTATAATGGTATGATAACTTACCTTAAGGTAGTGGCTCTCAAACTTTAGAACACTGTCAACTTAGGAGGGGATAAATCTCTGTGCCTTCATAATTTCACCCATTCCCCCTTCAACAGGGGAAATTTTTAGAGTGTGGTTACAATCAATATACTTTAAGATTAGTAGTTCATATTTGAATCATAATGCCTAGTCCAGTAATTCAAGAACTGTAGGCTAAAATTATTTAGAAACAAATACATATTCACACTGTAAGGTTTATTGATGACAATAAAATAAATTGATGACAATAAAGTTAAATTAATAGTATTTCTTATTACACTGACAAATGCAAACTACATCTAATTTATAGTACAGATAATGTGCTGATAATAGAGTGTATCCCCCCCCAAATGGAAGATTCTATCTGTTTGCATTTGTGTAGAGAAGGAGCTTTTCCATGTTGTCCAGCATTGCATGAACCAGTCTTCTTAGAAGAAAACAAAATTAGAATTCTAACTATACTTGTAGAAATACTAATTTTCATTTATAGGTACTAAATGTTAGAAACTTCCAGCACTTTTGATATTTTACTAGTAAGTAGCCCTTAGTGTTACATTAAGATAAGGTTGTATGGTATTGACTCTTATTCTCCCTAAGGACCTGGAAAAAGGTGTTCTTTTTTGGGTGTGTGCACAGTTAGTATGAAAATTGCTAAAATAAAGATATATATGTAGAAGACATCATGGAAGCAGGAGGGAAAAGTGCCCAGCTACCTAAGTGATGAGGAAAGGTTCCTTGGAATTAGTGCTCTTTGAACGGGGTCATGGACATGGCATAAGAATTTTACAGGTGCATAAGGACATGAAAGGAGCATTTTAGGGAGAGGAGACAGAATATACAAGGATATGGAGGAATAGGATGATCTATTCTTCCTCAGTTCTTTACCTGCGATTCTAAATTCTCCAAATCTTTAAAACCTGAGGAGTTTTTTCAACTCATATAGCAACAAAATTGACCTTAAGTGATGTGAGGCAACATGCAGTTTCTATTTATCACTGTTAGTGTTAATATTTACATATTTGGTTGCAGAAATATTAATGTGTTGATGACAGTGTGTACCATTGTACCCTGCTGGGATTTTACTTAATAGATGCTACATGCACTATCATGTCTTTCTAAAATCTGAGTAATTCTGAATTTTAAAACACTTCTGGCCCCAAGGGTTTCAGGTACGAGACAGTAAATATCTAGGCAGCTACAAGCATTTCATTATGGTTTGGGGGATCAAGGGACATTTGGAAGTGTGGTAGGAGAGAGAATGAAAGAGATAGGGAAGAGTATTTGAACCCCTTGATTTCCCTCTGAGCTCCCTACAGAGGCTTTTACAGAGAACCACCCACATCCTATGGATTGTGGGTTAGTTTTCTAGGATTGCCATAAAATAGTATCCAGACTTGGGGGCTTAAACAACAGAAATGTATTGTCTCACAGTTCTGGGGGCCAGTGGCCTGAAATCAAGTCAGCAGGGCTGGTTTCTTCTCAGGATAGCGAGGGAAAGGTCTGTTCCAGGCCTCTCTCTTGGCTTTCAGGTGGCCTTCCCTCCTTATCTCTCACATTGTCTTCTCTCCATGCATATCTCTGTGTCCAAATTTCCCCTTTGTATAAAGACACAAGACATGATAGATTATAGTCCACTCTAATGAACTCATCTTAATCAATTACTTTTGCAAAGACTCTATTTCCAAATAAAGTCACACTCTTAGGCACTGATATTAGAACTTCAACATATGAATTTTGGGGGGACAAATTCAATTCTTAACTTACCACACGTTATTTGCTCTCAATCCTTGTGTTTCTTATATTACTAGATGAAAGGCATGCATTGCTTATTTTCATAATTACAAACACACATCCACACAGTATCTCTTTCTGCAACGCTCTGTTTATTCTGATGTTCTCTGGAAAGGAAGAAGAGGCACTAATGTACAGCTGCTTCTGAGTGGGACAGAGGATATATGGGTCGTATGAATTAAACTGACCAGAAAACATTTGGAAAATAAGACCGTAAAGTAAACTTCCTTTAGCATGTGTCATCTGTGTTAAGTCATCTCAACTGAACCACTGACCACACCTTGCCTGCTCTCAATCCCTTGTGTTTCTTATGCTACTAGACAAAAAGCATGTGTTGCTTCCTCTCCAACATTTATTAAGCCTTTAATATGAAGAAAACCTACAAGTTATTTGTTTTTAAAATTTATATCCTCATTTCTAAGGATGACTTGAGAGTGGTCAAGTAATATCCTTAAGATGTTGAAGAGTAAACAGCAGACTTAGGATTCAGTCTCATGCTTTCCTACTACCGTAGACAAGCATTAGGCTTGGCCCAGTGCATTAGAAAATGGTTAAAACAAACAAACAAACATCCACTCCTTGATACTTCCACAGGGTGGTAGAGAAAACTTCATTTCTCCCATGTATTACTTACATCATGACTATGAACTCATGAAGGCTATAGGGTCTACGTCTCAGATAGGCAGTTCCCACCATCTCTTGGGTGTTTTAGACTCTCATCTTGTAAGATAATATAAGTCTTGGATCTACCTCTGGTTCAGACAGGACTCTGCGGACCACATGTCCAAGATTTTAATTGTGTACTTTTCTTTTTCACCAGCTAGATGTCTACCCCTCCGCCACCTCCTAGCCCTCTCCTCACCTCCTCTTGCTACAAGTCAGTGGTTCAGTTGAGATGACTTAACACAGATGATACATGCTAAAGGAAGTTTACTTCACAGTCTTATTTTCCAAATGCTTTCCAGTCAGTTTAATTCATATGGCCCATATGTCCTCTGTCCCACTCAGAAGCAGCTGTACGTTAGTGCCTCTTCTCCCTTTCCAGAGAACATTAGAATAAACAGAGCGTTGCAGAAAGAGATACTGTGTGGATGTGTGTTTGTAAGTGTACATGTATGCAGGAGACAGTGAGATTGGGAATGAGAGAGAAAGAGGGAGGTCGAGATGGAAAACAAAAATGCTTTCCAGCGAAAGTGACCTTTTCAAGGAATTTCTAATCTAGCTAGGTGGAAAATGCTTCCCATGGGGGTTGGTTTGAAGGGAGACAAAGAGTATGCATTTCTGGGCAGATGTGTGTCTAGGGGGAGGTGGGATAAATAAGGGGATAGTTTCACAGAACTCCCACCTGCCTGTGGGATGTTGTCCATCATCATCATTAGTATTTATTGAGTGGTAGGCCATGGCCCGTGATGCTCTCTGCTGCTCTGAAGCCCGTTATTTTATTTCCTGCCTTGGAATCCTGGAGAGTGGCTACATTTCAAAGCTAAATTGTGGATGCTTGAACAGTTGGTTAAAGGGACTTATTCACACATTGTTTATAAAAATGCTTCACAGTCATTGGAATCAAGAAAAACTTTTATGGGTATGCATTATTTTTAGCTGATTATCACAGAGAGGAAGAGGAATGTATATATCACCCTAAAAATGAGCTTCCCCCACCCCAAGAATATAGTAATAACACAACCCATGAACTCCAGATTACTTTTTACTTTGGTGTTCTGAAGTGCTTGAAATAAGACTGAATCAACATTTGGAATAGTTTTGGAGAAACATGTTTACTGCAGGTGTCATCGTCCTCCTAATTGGATAGTTGATAGAAATGAGGCTCTGAACACTTTGATGACATCAGTAAACTCACAGGTGGAGCATGAATCCTATCACATCAGCCCTCTTAGCCACAGAAAATTGAATAAAACACAAATTCTTCTTCTATATGGCCCATGGACTACTTGATAATCATCTTACCTCTCCCTGAACCTCCCCTTCCCTTTTTTCAACTCCATGCCCTGCAGCCACTGACATACTTGTGCACAGAAGGCTGGTGCACGTGGACTACTTTCTGTCTTAGTCAGACATTTTCCTGCCACCAAACCTTTGACTTTATTGTAGACTGATCTGTAACATCGTATGCTGTTATTCAAGTTCTGCTTGCATAACTGTTATTCAAGTTCTGCTTGCATAAGTCTTGGGCATCTTCAAGGAGCTGCTCAGATACCACCAGTTGTCAAGACCGTCTTAAGATATGCCTTCCTTCTCTTCACTAGTAACCTCCCTGTCTTTCCCTCTTTTACCATTACATGCCTTTTGGATCATCTATCATAACTCTTTCCTATCCTCTCTGCATATGTCTCATGCTCTATTTTCTTGGGATTTGCTTATTAATTCCTGAACATTCCATGTCACAGACTGTTCTCTTGGACTTCAAGGCATTAGAATAATCAATCAATAAGCCAATCAGTTAATCTAGAATATTTGTTCTGTTGTCCACTGTGAAGTAACAAAGCATACAGATCAAAGAGCATCACTGTGAAACCCCAAGGACTATTTAGTACTGTTTTTGCTGACTAGGAATTAAATTGTTTGGTATGAAATGCCATTGGAAATTCTTCTGATATTATCTGGAGCTCAGAGGTGTCTTGATCCTGCTGAGATTTTCATTAAGTTGATCAATAAAAAGTAACAGTTTTGTCCTTGAGGAACATGCTTGCCCAAGGCAACACTAAAATCGGGAGATGGCTTTATCCAAGTGATCCCTGCCCTTATTACATACTTGTCCAGTTGCCAAGAGGAGGAAGAATTCTGGATTCTTTTGAGTTTTAGAACTGTAGTGAGAAGTGGGAAGGAGAGAAAGAAAATGAATCTCTTGTTATTTATTACCATTCAAATAGGTGTAGAAAGCTCTTCATCAACAACAAAGCCATGAATAACTGTGGAGAAATTCAATGCCCAGGGTGAGGAAGGCAGATAGAAAGAAACAGGGCGACATTTTCCCTTCTTGATTCCTGGTCTGGTCACCTGAGGGGCTTTTGTTTCTTTGTCCTTGAGTGTTGAATTCAATAGGATTCATCATTGGATATGTAAGAAAGCATGCATAAATTAATAAATTATAAACAAACACAAATGGATTGATTCATTCAGTCAATCTACAAATTAGTACTGAGCACTTAGTGTGTGCCAAGCATAATAAGGCACCAGGGATACGACAGTGAAGAAGATAGTGTTCATCCTTGTTGAGTGTATAGAGCAATGATGCATCAGTGATCAAGAGTGGAGTATGACACTGCTGTCACAGGGGAAGGATTGGGGCACAGAGAGCCACCTCACCCAGACTTGGGGCTCAGAGGAAGGGTTGTCTGTAGATGGGGACTTGAAGGGTACATAGGAATTGATTGGTCAGAGTGAGGAGAAGCTCACCAGTAGAGGAAAGGGCATGTGTGAAGGCCTTAGATGAAAGAGGACATGGTGCTTGTGAAGGTGGCTGTGATTGGAGCACCGAGGTCTCAGGGGCACAGTTCAGTGATATCAGAAGTGAGATTTGTATCTGGGGGCCCCCTCTCCTGGATAGGGAGTGAGAAGTGGAGTTTGGAGTGGTCCTTGCATGCTAGCTTCTACCGGTGTTGCTTAAGATCTGAGTTTGAAGCACACAGATACTCACAGAAGGATAAAGGGATATTTCTCTTCAGAAAGAATGTGTGGTCCTGGAATTCTGAGCCCTCCCAGAAGTCATCTCTCTTCCCATATCTGTGCCTGGGCTCTCATGATAGGGATGATAGGGCAGAGTTCAGGGTAGTGGGAGAGGAATAACGTTTCTTTTTCTTATACTCTACTTGGGATATTTATCTAGAGGCAGTTCCTGGCAATTCTTTGAAATCACGTAAAACATGCTAGAAAGAGAGAGCTGGATATGATCCCTGACATCACTGAAGAATTTTGTTTTGGTAAACAAAATTACATTAGAAATTGAGTTTCTCATGTGTTTGAAGTCCTGAAGCAGCTTCTTTCCACTTTTGTAATATTTGTCAAACATGCAGATAAAAGGTAGATAGAAATAGCAAAGGTTTAGGTGCCGAATTTAGTAGTTATATTTGTCTTGCGGGCCTGAGATATGCCTCATCTCAACTATGACAGTACTTTGCACATAGTAGGTGTGCAAAAATACGACCGGTTGGAAAGAGAATTTTGAATATATTAGTAAAGGTTACAGACCAATATGAAATTCAAGGAGAAACCCAGACTTATTTTCTTCCAACTTAAGAACAATTCATTCACATGTTTAACATTATCCCAACATGGTACTGATCTGGGTACTGGGTATGTAATACTTGCTGACACACTGAGGGGATATGTTCCCATTTAAGAATGGCATAAGCATTTTCTTTCTTTCTTTCTTTTTTTTTGGTTGTTGTTTTTTTGAGTTGGAGTCTCACTCTGTCGTCCAGGCTTGGGTGCAGTGGCATGCTCATGGCCACTGCAGCCTCGACCTGCTGGACTCAGGTGATCCTTCTGCCTCAACCTTCCAGGTAGCTGGAACTACAGACACGCACCATGGTGGCCAACTAATTTTTCTTGATTTATTGTAGAGATATGGTCTCACCATGTTGTCCAGGCTAGTCTTGAACCCCTGGGCTCAGGCAATCCTCTCACCTCAGCCTCCCAAAGTGCTGGGATTACAGTCTTGAGCTGCTATGCCCGGCTGGCATAAGCATTTCATCAGCAACAAGTTATTATGTCCCATGACTTTCAAGGTGTTTTCATATGCACCTATCCTAACTCATAAAAATTATAAAAAAGTGGAAAGAATATTGATAGCAAAACCAGAGAAGAACTTGTAAAATATGCTCTTGTTTTCTAGTTCCAAGTAGTGTTTTTTTTTATTATAAAGATGTCAGGTACAGTTCAAGGTTAGGTGCACAAGTGTTGATTATGCAGGTACCCTTGTTGATGAGGTGTTCCCCTCCCTCCCCTAGCAGTTTCCCTCAACTGCCAATCTCACCCCCACTCCCCTGACAATTTCCCACTACCGCCAATCTCTTTCTTATAGTATTATAATTGTTCAAGGTCTGCTTATGAGTGAGAACATATGGTACTCTGTTCTTTGTTTCTGTGATAGATCACTGAGTATGATCAACTCTAAATCCATCCAAGTTGCTGCAAAGTCCATATGTTGGTAAAGAGACAGGATCTTGCTCCACTGCAAGACAGTGCAGTGATGTGATAGTAGCTTACTGTAGCCTCAAACTCCTGGGCTCAAATGACCCTCCTACCTTACCCTCCTGAGTAGCTGGGCCATGGGTGCACACCACCATACCTACCACCATGCCCTACTAATTTTATTTTTAAAATTTGTTTAGAGATGCAGTCAGGCTGAACTTGAAGTCCTGGCTTTCAGCAATCGTCCAGCCTTTGCCTTCCCAGTGGGTCCCAAGTATTACATACCCAGTACCCAGATCAGTACTAGGTAGGAAAAAGGCAAAATAGTAAATAAGTTGTTCTTAATAAGTAAGAAAATAATTCTGGGTTTTCCTTGAATTTCATATTACTCTGTAGCCTTTAGTAATATATTCAAAATTCACCTTCAATAATATTCTGGCATACCTACCATGTGCAGAACACCGTCAGATACTTTGACAAAATACTGTCAAGTACTATGTGCAGAGTACAAGCACGAGTCACCGGCTCAGATAGCTTTTTTTAATACATGGGTTCTGGAGTCATACAGGTTTGTGCTTCAACCTAAGAGCTTTTCATTTTGGAGCAGTATGGGCAAGTTTGTAAATTCTTTCTATCTCTTCCCAAGGTCCCTCTACCTCTTACCCATTTATTTTTCTATACTAGACATCACAATGACTTCACGGAGTTTTGTGACACTGTAATGAGATGGTGTCTTCATGTAAAGCATGGAGCAGAGTGCTTGGCCCAGACTAGGTGGCTAATTGGCACTTGCCTCCTCCTTTTTGCAGCATTCTTTCATTTGTTCTGAAGATTCCAGTTTCTGAGCAGTGTGGCTGAGCCTTGTTGGTATTATCTCATTTATTCTGAATTATGTATTATTTTGCCAAGAGCAGACAGAACATACTTTTGTATACAATATAAGGGGAGATGTCCTTAAATAAATGAATGATGTAAAGAGAATTGTAAAAAACATATTAAATTCACTCAAAAAACACACCTTTAAAAAATGCAAAGCAAATGACGCAGACATTAAACAAAGCTGCCCCTTTCCATATAAAGAGTTCCTAAAAGAGTTGATTAAGTAATATGTGTTCTATAATTCACTTGTTCAAATTCAGAATGGTCTGGCCATGTTGTTTGATTTAGTAAAATCTCCTGCATCGTTTCCCAACTTTACAAATGCCATTTTGCTCTCAGCAACATACACATTTAAATGGAATACACATTTAAACTAGGGCATACCCAGGAAAGAAAAGGAATAGACCATACAAGAAAAGAGTTATAATATGGAATAAGCACATTCACTGCTTTTTTGCTGTGAAATTGAATTGTCAATATTCCTATCTTGATAAATTGCAAGACAGCATTCATTTTCTTGTGCTTTATTCTTTCTTTCTTCCCCCCATCTTTGTACCTTCTCATATGTGTGTGCCTTACTTGAAAACTGGACATGGGCTGAAGGATGTTGTGGTAGAAAACAAAAACAAAAACAAGAAAAAGGCAAACAAAAGCTTATTGATTCTCACTGTTAACAAGAAATAGTATATATATATATACTATTATACACATATATACATACAAATTTATGTATGCATAGGTGAATATGGTCTCCAATATGAATTAACATACCATATAAAACGGGAAAGTCTATTTATGAAAAATATCATCTTAAAAAACCCAATGCTACAGTAGCCACAGAAAAAATGGTAGTATCATTCCCCAACTCTCCTCATAATAATTTTCTTCGTAATTATTTATATAAAAGTGATGCATGATGCTTGCTTTTCATCATACAAAGAGTGGGAGAGTATAGAACCCAAATTTGAAAATGAGAAGTCTGAACTGAAAAAACTCCTGGACTATGGTGTCACGAGACTCTGGAATCTTCCAGTCTCTCATGCTGACCTGGATGAGGGCTCAGAAAATCCATTTGGTGACCCCTCCTCTCCTGCCAGTAGTAACTGGACAACCTAAAAAAAAGGTGGTTTTTTTTTTGCAAGTCACTGTCTGACTTTTTCAGGCAATTCAACAATTTCTTTTTAAGGGGGAAAAAAAGCAGCATTTGTTTTCCTTCAAAGCATTTTTGTTCAATGATAGAGATGACATGGTTTTTGGACTGCTCCCCGCAGGAGGAGAAACCAGACGGAAGGCAGCTTTCTCTCAGCTCTGGCAATTATAACAAAGTCATAAAACCCCAGGTAAATGGGAACTCTTTAAACATTTGCAGATATAAATCCGACACAGTAGGAAAGTGACCCAAAGGGAAGTGCTTATTGATCCATTTCCCCCCAAAGCTGTCAGTGACGAATGAACATCGTCTAATTTAATAGGAACAGCTCCCAGCCTGCAAGCTTGCAGGTACTCTCCCTGGCTTTTCTTGTGACTGCTTGACCATGCCCAAGAAACTTAACCTTTTCAGGCATCACTTTCCCTTTCTGTTGGTGGAGATAACAGTGTCCCAGTTCTGGGTCTTTCTATCCTAGGCAACTCAGGAGAAATGTGCTGTTGGGTTGTATCGTCTCCAAAACATATTTCTTGCCAGGTTTTGTCACTTCATTTTCTCCTTGGTAGAGCCTTGTCCATCACTGCTGATTTCATCCTGTCCTAGTGTACGAAGTAGGGATGGCGGACACTTCAAAGTTGTGGCATTCCCATGAAGTTGATTGAGATAGTCACAAGAAATTTCAACATCCCTGCCACATTCATTTGTTGTATATGCTGCACTTTTTCTGCAGCTGAAGAATGGAGTAAAGAGCTATGGAAGAGACATAACTTGACCAGATATGATGTATTCCCTGTTAATTTTCAGCTCCAATCCATCAATAAATACTTTCTTTTGTCATTGAGTAGATTTATAAATGAATCCTACACATTTAAGGTATTTAAAAAATTTTTAATTTTAAAGATGTGAGGTACAATTCAGGGTTAGCTATATATACATATGTTCATTATGCAGGTACTCTTGTTGATGAGGTGTGCCCCCGTCCCAGCAGTTTTCCACTACTGCCAATCCCGCCACCTACCACCCCAACCCAGCAGTTTCCCACTACTGCCAATCCCTTTCTTATAACTTAGGAAATTCTAGTAAATATGAGCCACAGTTCTGGGACCTCTAGCAGAATGCTGAAGACAGTTGCGATGAGCACTGTGCACTTAAGGACCCTGGAGGTCTCAGATGATTCACACCTGCTACCAAACAACCAAAGTGCAGCAGTAAAACCCAGTTGGCATCATGGATGTCCCAGTCTATGTGGGAGAAATGATGGAAACTCGCCATGGTAGAGAATTCTAGGGCTCACCCATATCCATTCTTCTATTCTCCTGGGACATTTGGAAATACTACACTTCCCAGCTCCTGGGCCTGTTAAGTGGGCTGTGTGATGGGTTCTAGCCAATCACAGAGGAGTGGGCATGAGATATATCATTTTGAGGCTGAGGTATTGAGGAATTGAGAAAGCTACCTTATGCTTTCTCTTTCCTCATCATGGCATCCTTGGAGGTCAGATGTTGAGATGGCAACATCACCAGATGGAGGGAGCTTGGATCTATGAGTCATTCAATGGTGTGGAGAGACCCTAAGAATCCTCACTGGACTTTATATGAGTGAGCAATACACTTTTGAGGGGTTTCACAATTGGGATGTAGGATTTTTTGTTTTTAGACATCACAGTATAATCTGGCTTGTTCTGCCCAATGGAATGCTAAACAAAATCATAAGAATCAAGTGGTGAGGCTAGGTGTGGTGGCTCAAACCTGTAATCCCACCACATTGGGAGGCTGAGGCAAGAGGACTGCCTAAGCTCAGGGATTCGAGACCAGCCCAGGCCATTGGTGAGACCTCGTCTCCATAATAAATTAAAAAAAAATTAGCTGGGTGTAGTGGTGCATACCTGTGGTTCTAGCCACTTGGAAGGCTGAGGCGGAAGGATCACCTGAGCCCAGCAGGTCAAGGCTGCAGTTTCCGTGAACGTGCCACTGCACTCCAGGCTGGGTGACAGAGTGACATTCCAACTCAAAAAAAGAAAAAAAACCAAGTGGCGATATAAGACAATGGTCAAGTAGTTGTCATTAAGAGATAAAAGAAGTCACCAAATAAGAAGTAAGACCAACAGGTTTCTTCAGCATATGAGGCAATATTGTCGGTGCATGTGGAAACGATTTGACAGATGTGGGAGATTTGGATGGGAGGAGAGCAGAGACAATATGAGAAGAAGGCAGTGATCCAATATTGTGAGGCAAGACTCCGATGAGAGAACCTCGGTATAGGAAGCTGACACTACTACCCTGCAGAAAAGAAAAGGAGCAGAAACTCCTTATTAAAACTTTGAAAGCAATAGACCTATATGTTTCTAGGTAGTCATTGTTCTAAACAAAGAGACAATGTTTCAAAATTTAGGGTTGCACTGCATTACTAAGGTTCAGGGCAGAGAACATCACACTTCATTTATTTGGAAGAGATCAAGACAAGTTATAGCTGAACAGGACACTCAGGAGCTCTGGGCTCTGGAAGGCCATTCCCGTGAAACTGAGTGTACCTGTGTGGGTTCAGCTCTATCCCTTAGTCCCACCTTCTGCCGGGCTAGCTCCCCAGGGCTGTGCAGTGTTGACAGCACAAGCATGCTTTCATTTCATTGCAAGTGTTGGAGCCTGTACGACAGTGAGGTCATGCATTGAATGTGATGACTAATTATGCCCAATATTGCTAAAAAGTCCCACCGAAAATGGATTTAATTTGTTTTGTGTAGTTACTATCAGTTTATTGAGTATGCATTATTGATTTTATAGAGAAGACGATTCTTTGAGGGATACGTGTATGAGTCTGTATCAGCTCTAGCACGACTTTTAAAGCATGAGATGCTGGCAGGGGACTTAACATTCAAGTCCTTATTTCATGATTGTTAATTTTTTTCCATTGTCATTTAGATTGATTTTCCCCTAGGTTACAGAAAACTAATTTTCCCATTTAAAGGCTGAGTTGTCAACGCAAGCCTAGTTTCCTCAGCCTATGTCTTCCGTACATGCGATGCAGGGTTCGTTGCCTCTTCCCACCTGCAGTTCAGCCCTGGGTGCCCCTACCCTACTGATGGAGACAGCAGTTATGCCCCACTCTGAGCAAAAGGCCTACAAAGCACCTACGGGCTTCCTCTTAGACAGTGTTTCAGTGTGACACAGAGCATTGGCTTTGGGGACAGGTAGACCTGGATTTTAGTCCCAGCTCTGTCACAGATTAGCTGTGTGACTCTGGGCAAATCAACTCTACATGCTCTAGTTTCCTCATCTGTAAAATGGGAATATGCAGGTATAGTAGTTGTGAGAATGGAAAGAGAAGACATGTTTCATGTTTGATGATAGCAAGCACTCAATGTACTTGTTGGATGAATGGATATAACCAGCAATGCTGGCGAGATTTATCCCAGGGCTCCTTTGACTATACTGGACTTGATTCAAAGTGCACGTCAAGCCTGCATTTTCTAGAGTTAAGGCAGAGAGCTTCATGCTGCCTCTCATACATGGGTGCCTTCTAACAGACACACCTGGAATGACCTAATATTGGGAGATGTTGGCACTCTGCCTCTCTCATACCTGCACATTTTGAGACCAGCGTTCTCCCAACTAAGGTTTTACTACTTGAAAAATTTTAGAGCCGTTTCTTCCACCCTCTCAATTTTATATAAAAACAACTGATAGATTTGATAAATATGACTATACACTTGTCCTTTAATAAGAATTAAGTACAATTTTCTCTACAGCATTTCCAAAATTGTGTCCCAGGGAACACTAATTCTCTGAGATGTTCTATACATTCTCAGAAGGAGAAAAAAAGGATTTTAAGGATTAGGTACATTTGGGGGGATCTTGGGTTATGTAATCTTTCTTTTAGCTAGGATTTCTCAGAGTTTTGTGTAGTGATTTGCACCAAGGAGCTCTAAGACACTTGATATACACTTGACATGTAACAAATATTTATTCCATGAGTGAATGAATAAATGAATGGCTGAGTTAAACCTAAACTTCCCTTTCTGGATCCAGTTTTGAAGCCTCATCTGCTCCCCCTTACTCCTCACCCTTTACCTCCTCCTTACCATAGGGGTGGATGTGATTTTCTCTCTTGTCCCACTAACCATGATTTTGTGGACCTGCACACTCCTGTCCAGAAAGTCAAGTTTGAGCGACAACACTAATATTTCTGATGGAAGAAAGCCATTTTCATCCTTGTGAGTCCTTATAGCATGGATGGACTGACATTAACAAATCTCAATCAATATCCTCCCAGGACCTGGCTCTTTTGCCCTGAGATGCTAAACTCTTAAAAGAAGAAGTGCCCCAAGTAGGACCTACAGTGATCAGTCTACACGATCTGCTTTAGAGGCTCACCTGCCCTGTCTTTCTCTACCTTACTTGCAGAGACTTGGCAAGTGTCTTTTGGAAATCATGGCATGACTTGTTCTTTTACCCTTTGCCCAAATAAGGGGCCATTGGTTTAGAGAGACAAGGCTGAGATGTCTCAATGGAGGTGAGGCACAGGTAAATGAGTGATTCAGATGGAACCTCTGCTCCTTGGATGATATGGCCTATCACAGCCTTTATTTTTAAGTTTTAGAATGGTGGAGCACAAGTGAAAATTTGTTACACAGGTATATTGCGTGAAGGTGAGGTGTAGGCTTCTGATGACCACCGTCCCCCTCAGTGGTGAGCACAGTACCCGATGGGTGGTTTTGCATCCCTTATCCCCCCTCCGTCCTTTCTTTAGTAGTGCCCGGTATCTGTTGTTCCTATCCTTGTGCCTGTATGTGCCCAGTGTTCAGTACCCACTTATGAGTGAGAACATGTGGTATTCAGCTTTTTGATTCTGTGATAACTCATTTAGAATGATGGTTGCCAGCTATGTCCATGTTGCTGTAAAGGACATTATTTCATTCATTTTTGTGGCCATGTAGAATTCCATAGTGTATACATACCACATTTTCTTTATCTAAACCACTGTTGATGGGCATCTGGGTTAGGTTCATATTTTTGCTCTGAGGATATGCCACCTCCAGACCAGCCCTCCAAGAGATGCTTCAGGAAGTACTAAACATGGAAACAGAAAACTGATACCACCCATCATAAAAGCATGTGTAAGTATGTAAACTACAAGTTGTCATTCGGGTAAAGCAGACCTAACCACCTCCTCATCCCTCATTAGTGACTGGAGAAATGACTGCTACTGAGTAGAAGAAGACATGGCCACTTCGGTGGCAGCTTCCTCTTATGCCAATATTCTGACGGGGGCCATTGTTGGGGGACTTGTCACTTTGCATACAAGCACCAGCCTCAGTTTTCACTTTCTTGAATGTACTGCAGGGGTCAGTTCCGATGCAGCATGATGACTGAACAATGGACAGAAGGGGACGCCCAGTGAAGCTCACCTGGTGTCTGAGTTGTCTTCTGGATCTTATCTTCAGTGCATGTAACTGGCATTCTAGCTGCAACATCTTGTCTTTTTAAACAAAGGCAACCTGTCTCCTTACTAAAACATGACAGCAAGTATGGCTTTGGTAAACCCATACATAGAGAGGACAAGTCAGGCTCACACAATCAGAAGACAAGGACCCATGCCATTAGTTGGGACCAGGACTTCAATGTTTGTAAGTCTGGAGGAATTAGTGTAGGTGGTCTGTACTTTTGAAGGAGACTCCCCATGGCCCCTCAAATGGACATATTTTCATATATCGAGTCTCTGGCAAAGAGAGAAATGGACTTGTTGGATGAGCTGAAACTTTGGCATGTCCTTCTATTAGCTCATTCATCCAGGATCCAATATGGAATTGCTGGACAGACATCCTCCTCCCCTCCCCCAGCTTAAGAGAGTCAACCATTGTGATTTAACATGGCATAGGGATATCCACAACTTGATACAATTTTTAGTGGAAGAGCGAGGAAAAAGAAGGGACATGGTATGTAGGAGTTGAGTGAGTAAATCTTGATCCACTATTTTAATGACCCTTGGCAGGCTATCAATTTCTAACCCACCATTCGGTGGAAAAGAGGTTCCTGGGGAAGAGGTTTCTCTCTATAGAGTATTTCCTTCTTGTTAGTTTTCACTTTGCAGTTGATGGAACTCAAGGGTGCATCTTTGATTCAGCTCCAAAAGCACAGTAACTTATGGTCTGAATGAGAGTGGAGCCATGGTGTGAAGGAGCAAGTTCATTTATAGAAAACAGAGGCTGGAGAAGGGAAGGAAACAGAGGCTTCTCCAGCAGAGGGGTCTTACTCCCCCCAAGGGTGCATGCAGAGACCTGTGGTGGTGCCCACCAGTAGAGGCACAGATTGTGCCCTTTTCTTTTTTTTTTTTTTGAGTTGGAGTCTCACTCTGTCGCCCAGACTGGAGTGCAGTGGCCGCTCCCGGCCACTGCAGCCTCGACCTGCTGGGCTCCGGCGATCCTTCTGCCTCAGCCTTCCGAGTA
>NW_007247417.1:237041-281054 GCF_000164805.1 Carlito syrichta
CCATGCCTGGCTGATTTTTGATTTATGTAGAGATGAGTCTCGCTGCCAGGCGGGTCTCAAACCCGCGGGCTCAGGCAATCCACTCACCTCAGCCTCCCAAAGGCGTGGGATTACAGGCCACCGAGCCCGGCTTGTGCCCTTTTCAACTGTGCCTGGGCTGGCTGCTGCATGGAGGCTGTGGGGGAAGCCGGAGTGGGTGGGAGTGCCCACGCAGCCTGGGGCCACCGGCTGGACATATTGCGGGACGATGTAGTGGGATTTCAGCGTGACTTTGGATTGCAAAAACACTTTTGTTTTTTCAACAGCTTGCATCCCACAAGTAAACAACATGTATAGATACATGATTCGTATTAACACGAAATCTGCACAGATGAAGTGCAAGGCATAGACCATATTGAATTGTCTTTGTTTTAAGACTCTTTATCTGAAATGATGCCTCATTTGCATTTGAAAAATATGTTCCTTTTTTGCTGTGGTCTCTTCCCCCTCCTTCTTTGAAGAAACAACTCCTGTTTGCCATTGACAAGCAGAAGGTTTTATTTTTATAGAAGAGCAGAAAAAGAGACCGTAGGAAACTTACACACATTTGCTTAATATTTTAAGTTTTATCTTCAAGTTGAGACATCTGTCTTTCCTGTCCCAGGTGAACCTTGAAAGAAGAGCAGAAGCTTACAAGAAAGAAGAGAGTATATTTGTTTTCCACTGCTGTCTTAACAAATTACCACAGAGTCAGCAGTTTAAAACAACACCCATTTGTTACTTCATAGTTTCTGTAGGTCACAAGTTCAGCATGGCATGACTGGATTTTTTGGTTAAGGACACACTAGGCCAAAATCAAGGTATCAGCTGGGCTGCAGTTCCTATCTGAGGTCCATCATTTTCTTCCAAGTTCACTAGTTGTGGGCAGGATTCAGTTCCTTGACCTTATTTCCTTGGTATGTGACCTTCGTTATAAAGTCAACAATGGTGCATTGCATCTTTCTCATCCTTCAGCGCATTCAGGTTGTCTTTGTCATATCTCTCTGATTCCCTCTTCTGCCTTCAGCTTTTAAGGGCTCATGTGTTCAGATTGGGTGTTCTCAAATACTCCAGGAAAACTTCCCTAGTTTTAGGTCATTAACAAAGAACCTCAATCACACACACAAAGTCCCTTTGCCATGTAAAGTGACATATTCATGGGTGTGACATTGGGGAAGTGTACAGCACACCATGGGTATGCACAATACATATGGGAAAGTAAAGGGAGATGTGACTAGGTTTGTATGTTAGAAAGAACAGGGGGGACAAGAAGACTCCTTAGGAGTTATGACAGAGATCTACCCTTGTCAGCATCTTTTGTTCAAGCTGCCAAACAAGGGCCCCATGATAGCAGTGGTTAAGGATGAACCATAGGCTCAGGTACTTGGTGTTCAAGTCTTGGCTTTGCCATCTACTAAAATTATTCCCTCAATCAAATTATGTAATTCTGTTAAGATTGAATTTTTTTCACATGTTTAGTGAAGATATCAATAACAATAGTAATGCTTAGCTTATAGGGATGTTGTGAGGTTTAAGTGAACTGGGGTACATCCTGGCATATAGTCAGTGCTCATTGCCAAATGAACTTCAAAAAAGGTATATCACTTTAGTAATTTTTATTATTACCTTTGTCTTTCTCAATGTCAGAAAAGATGATCCAGAATGATATTAAGTTGAGAATGGTTTGGATTTCATTTCTGTCCTCTTTCTTTCTTCCACCAGCAGCTGGGTGATCTTGCTTTCTGTGTGTCACAGTGTTGTCACTTTTAAGATGAAGCTGATGTTCATTATGCTAATCATGCTAAAAGTCAGTTGGTGATTTTAGAGCACTTTGAAGTCATAGTTGGCTATTTTTGAAGTGTATATGATGATGTAAAGAAAACAATCCTGATTTTTTTTTAGCTCATTCTTTATCAGAGTCATCCTACAACTAATGATAGAAGCCCAGAAAATTTTCTGCAGACCTATCATTTGACAGGATGTAGAGAAAACCAATTATCACAGAGCATGTGGTAATTGTAGATGTCCACAGAAAAGTGGACTTCTCTCATGAATGGGCAGAGTCACTGACTGGCCAAGGGAGATGAACTGGGAGATGTCACAAAGTCAACCCCCCCCAAATATGTCTGCTATTGACCTGTAGCAAATGCCCAAATACTAGCCTTAGAGATCTTCTCTTTTCCAGCAATAAGACCTAAAAACCAATGCAAGAGAGTGCAAAGAACATTCGACTCCGAGCTCAGAATCTGAGTTCTAAGATTAGTTACCCATAAGTCATATATTCTTTTTTGGGCTCTATTTGTGAATGAAGGAGGTTGGTCTATGATGACATATGTAGTTCTTTCCTTCTTCTGGGTTCTGTGAAATGGACTGCTGAGGCCTTTGATCTTAGTGTGTAAAACTGGACAACCCTTCTAGTGAGTACCAAGAGTTCCAGGAGGCTTCCTCTGAGTGGATGGGCAGGAGAGAGGCCATGGTAGGATTTCTGTATGGGATAGTGAAGATTTGCCCAGATGGGGCCAGCACTGGGGCAGAAGGGGTATGAGGGAGGAGGTGAGTCAACAGAGATGTTCTCATGGATGAGGTAGGTGCAAAGAGGGTCGTACAGGCCTTTGCCCACTTCTTCAGTCCCGCTGAGAAGCTCTGATTACAGGGATCATCTATTTAGACATCTGGTTTGCACTATAAAGTTACTAGCCTGTTTCCTGGGCTGATTGAACTCTGTTGGTGAAAGCTGTATCTGTACATGAGGCTAACACCAATGTATTTGTCTGAAGGCAGGGGGTTAAGTTATATAACTTTCCCGAGTTTCATTTAGCAATGAGGTATATTTATTCTGGGATGTATATCATCTCTTGTACCCCAGAAGAAGACAAAAGATTTAACCTAAGTTTTCATATGTTGTAGTTAAAAAAATAAAAATAAAATGGGGCGCAGAAAACATGATTTTTGTTCTAGTTATGGCACTACACACAGAGGTGAACCTGGGAATTCTGTAACCTATCTGAGTCTCACCCCATATTGGTGATTGGAGATAACACTATCTTCTTTATCAGCCTATGAAGTCATGCAAAATACTCTGTACAGCGTTTTGCTTAGTAAACACTCCATAACTATGAGCAATTATTTTGCCAGACTTGGCCCAGCACTTGAACATTTTGAAACAGTCAGTAAATAGCTACTGAGTGAAGGAAGGAAGACAAAGGTGTAGTGAAGTTCAAAATGAGTTAATGTGTGATGTACCACATGAGAATAATCATGAGAATAATTTATATTCTATTTGATGAATGAAACAACAGTTTTCACATGTACAGCAACATTGTAGGATAATTCTTAAACATCTCATCCTGCCTGAGTGTGGTGGGTGGTATAGTACACACTCATATCAGAGATGCCTTCTGTGAGTGCCCTATCTAAAGTAGAACTCCCCTGTTACTGTACTCTCTACTGTTTATCTTGCCTTATTTCCCATCTCCACACTTATTATCACCCGACAAGCATATTTTCATTTGTTGTCTGACTCCTCCCTCTAAAATGTGTGGTTCCAAAAAGTAGTTTGTTTGCATGCTTTTGTATTGTTTCATTGCTGTAAACTGCATTGGTAGAGCATTATATGGGGCATAGTAGGCACACAAGAAAGATGATGAATTAATATCCTTTGGGATGTCTCAGCTGTGGCACTGACTTCACTTAAATGATCAAGCCCTCTTCACTGCATCCATCTTTACTTGAAGTCTATAATGTATGACATCCATTGTTAAAGAAGTAACAATTTTCCCATGTGGTTTGAGGTAGGTATCATTACATATGATTAGATCTCATTACTAGGACCTGGAAGCTCTTTATATATGATCCCCTATCTCCTTGGGGATGGTCAGGGTAATTGCTTCCCAAATGGAGGTGCCCTCAATCCCAACAGTTACAGAGGTGTCTAAGTTAGGAGTAACATCGGTAATTCTGCTTTGTGCTTCATAAAAAATTAATAGTCATAAAAGTCAAATCAGCTTTTTCACTAGCAAATGAACTTTACAACCCGCGTTAGCTTACAGACTCTTAGTAACCAATATGTAAAAAATACCAACCAGGGAAAGATATTTTCCTGCTTTATAGGCTTTAAAAAAACCATTTAATTCAATCTGGCACCCAGGCTGAATGTAAAATAGCAGCACAGCAGTATTGATGGAGCAACACATGATATAATTAAATCTATGTATCAATCCATCCAGTGAAAGATAAAAATCAATCCCACACAAACAGGCACCTTCAGGGGGGAAAGAAGACCAGTATTTGCTCAACCGTGCCCTGATGCTGTACCCATATTGGACTCTTATTGGAACAATACTTTCACTTGCTCCTGGATTAGCCTTTGGTATTTTGGGGAGACCTGCTTTGTACAAGGCTCTGAATAAAATTTGAGAGTTTCTGAGCTTTTGAAGTTGAGGTTTTTGAAGGTAGCCCTTTGTGGAAAAATGACAGAAAGTGACTTTCCCATGTAAGATCACTAAGTGGCAAAAAATGCACAATCTGGAGCCTGGGATCTTCCCAAGCATGTTGTTATACTTGCAGATTCTTGGGCCCCATGACGGAGATTCTGATCCTGCTGATGGTGTGCCCAAGGCAATTAGGAGCGATGATGTCTTTTCCGGAGACCATTATTCTAAGAGAAATATCACAGAAACAGAAAACCACATACCACGTGTTCTCACTTCTAAGTGGGAGCTGAACACCGGATACACATGGGCATAAGAATGGGAACCATAGACACTGGGGACTCCTAAGCAGGGGAGGTCAGGAGAAGGGGAAGGGTTGAACAGACACCCATGGGGCACCATGTCCACCACCTGGGTGGCAGGCTCCATAGAAGCCCAAACCTCACCATCATGCCATAAACCCATGTGACAAACCTGCACTTGGACCCCTTCAATCAAAAATAGAATAATTTTTTTTTAAAGAAAAATTGTGTCACGTGCTGTCCTGGGTGAGACTCCAGACTGTATCACTCACACTTTGTATGGCCTTGGGCAAGATAATACATCTTTTTATGCCTCAATTTTCTCATTTGTAATTCAAGCTTCTAGATGATAACATGTTCTGGATTCATTCTCATTTAGCCCTACTTTCTAGAACGTTGTAGGAGTAAAGGAAGCAATGCATGTAAAACATTTAGCTTAGAGTCTGATAAATATTGTGTTATTGCTACAGTTGGCCACTAACATACTGAGTGCTTACTGTCTGGGGCACGGCTCTAAGTGCTCTTTTTTTGTTTTGTTTTGTTTTGCTTTTTGAGTTGAGGTCTCAATCTGTCATGCAGGCTGAAGTGCGGTGACACAATCATGGCTCAATACAGCCTGGACTTCCTGGGCTTAGGCAATCCTTCTGCCCCAGCCTCCTGAGTAGCTAGAACTAAAGGTGTAGATGTACACCACCATGCTAGGCTAATGCTTTGATTTTTTTTTTATAGAGATGAGGTTTCACAATGTTGCCCAGGCTGGTCTCGAACTATTGGGCTCAAGTGATCCTCCTGCCTTGGCCTCCCAAAGTGCTGGGATGACAGGTGTGAGCCACTGTGCCTGGCCTCAGTGCTCTTTTTACATCTCAGGTAGGTACTGCTATTACACCTGTTTTATATAGTTGAGAAAACAGAAACACAGAAAAATGTGTATTATATGCCCTCATATCAGAGATACCTTAAGTGGCCCATTTTAGGTCACACAACAGTGAACTGACAAAGAAGACAAGACTTCAGGTTCATGTAACTTCGGACACCACATACTTTGCCCACTGTTATTAATTATTTTCAGTCGTAGCCCACCTGTCTCTTTTTCTTTCTGGTTGTCATCAGCCCAACATTGAGTTGTCTTCCTGGTTACTCTTGTTTTTTTTAAACATATTCTGGCACCAGTACATTTTGTAACTGAAAGATAACTCTTCACATATACTCTCCATATATATTCTTTTTTTTTTTTTGAGTTGGAGTCTCACTCTGTTGTCCAAACTGGAGTGCAGTGGCCGCTCCCAGCCACCGCAACCTCAACCTGCTGGGCCCCGGCGATCCTTCCGCCTCAGCCTTCCAAGTAGCTGGAATTACAGGCATGCGCTACCATGCGCGGCTGATTTTTTGATTTATTGTAGAGATGAGGTCTCGCTGCCCAGGCGGGTCTCGAACCCGCGGGCTCAGGCAATCCACTCACCTCAGCCTCCCAAAGGCGCGGGATTACAGGCTGAGCCACTGAGCCCGGCTTCATATATGTTCTAAAGTTAGAATCTGCATCATAGAATCCAAGAAGTGCAAATCAACATTAAGTGACATATAAACAAAATTAGCATAATTAAAAAAAATCCAGGATAGTGTTTATCCTTAAGGAAATTCATGAATGAAATAGTTAAAAACCAAATTGAAAATTTAGAATTGTTTATGGCTACCTATGGCTAGTGGTGCTGTGGGTAATTTATCTCTTTAGACTTCCTGCCTTTTCCAAATCTTGCACTGCAAAGAACTGATATTACTTTTGTAATCAGAAAGTAGCACATTCTTCAAATAAGAAGCAAATTAATTCTAAATTGAGCCTTGCGGCAGTGGCCCTGTGTTTCTCCAGCCTGTTGTTCACTCCTGCATGCATCTTGGTCACCCCATAGGACACAGAGGGAAAAGCTGATCAATATTTTGGTGTCAAGGGGAGGGAGAAAGGACTGGTGAGAGGGAATATTTTAAAACTCTTTTTGTGAACTCTGTTAGAAGTATGCCTCAGTTCACTGACCTTGAAAATTAACCTATGGTAACTAGAGGACTAAGTCCAGAATAAACAAACAAGCAAGATAATTCATTTCTAATTTTGACCAACTGTTAACAACATATTGAGTTTCCATGATGCCAAAACTTATTAGTTTAATGAACAACAGCATCAGTTAAACCTTTGGAAGCACACAAAAATCAATATGGGTGATATTTTATAGATCAAGCTATCCCTTTATAGATGGAATTTCTCTACTGTTCATATATTTGTTTAGTTATAACTTGACATAGTTAGAGGCCACACTTGATTTTGGACAGATACTAGTGCCTCACAGACAATAATTATGAAAATAACAAGTTGCAAAAGGAAATGTGATTTAAAAAAAAGGATTCTAGTACCCTTCAGGGCCATAAAAGAACCATTGGACCATTGGAAACATTCCATTTTCTAATAAAGTGATTGCTAATTTTTTTTATAGCACAGGGGAGTCCATTTACTACCAGGTTGGAAACCTTTGGGTATAAAGAAATTGTAGACTGTATGGCACAATCCTCCACACCAATAATAATCTTCCAGTCACACTGATGCATTAAGCTACTTTATAATAAGAATGGCTTGATCAGCTAATGGGATAGGAGGTTCTGGAACTAAGGCATTTCATAATCTTTCATATAAAAGCATAGTGTCTAAAACGGGGAATATGTTATTATAAGATCCTGAGAATTTGAGGAAGAAAAGCCTATTATTTATCTGTGTAAGCCAAAGAAGAAGTATCCAACAGTAATGTTATCTTACATTTATAAATCATGGTAGTCTCAATAGTGCTTTTGATCTATTTTATCAGTCTATTCCTGTTGACAGCACCCTGTCTGATCAGCATTTTCACCCCTGATTGATGAAGAAACTAAGACACGGTTAAGTCATTTGCTCAAAGTTATGGGTAGGGCAGAAAGTACAACACAGGCCATTGTACCTACTAAATTGGAGTTTATTTACACTATTTTTTGTCTGTCTTGAACATTTGTCATCATGACACAAATATATCTGCAGGAAAGTGAAAGAAATGTAACAAACACACAAACAAACAAACAAATAAACAGAAGCCCAGTACCCAGATTGCTTTGTCTATGTAACATTTAATATTTAGACATGCCCAAATCAATAAAAGTATAGTATAGTATTCCAAAAAAACCTGAGTGATTGACTACTATTTTTCTTTTTATCTAGATGCTTTGGCATCATTTAGATCCAGTCAAAGTTAAAATGTAGAGAGACATAAACATGAACACCAAAGATTATCTGGATCAAATTATGCATTTAGAAGTAGTTCTATCAGGCTTGAATATAGCTAGATGTCTGTCATGTTTAGACTTGTAACAAAAAACAATCAGTGGGAAATAATGTAGACAAACTTAAAGATAATAAAATCCCATGCTTCACTTGGGGGTTTTGAAAAAGCAAAACAAAAAACTGAAATTAGGTAACTTGAGTTCCACACACATGGGCCTGATAGGGATATCTGCCGACAGTCTTGGTGACTGGGAACAACTGGGGTGCAGCCCTGGAAAAACCAACCTACCAACCAACCCAAACCAAGAACAAACCAATACCTTGTCTCAAGGTGCTGAGAGTCCAATAGGGAAAGAAAGGAAGAAAGAAAGAAAGCAAAAAAGAAAGAAAGGAAGGAAGGAGGAAGGGAGGGAGGGAGGGGGAGAGGGAGGAAAAGGAGGGGAGGGGAGGGAGGAAGACAGATCCAAATACATGCCATTACTGGTGGTAGCAAGTACTAAAATGAAAAATAAAGCAAAGTAAGAAGAAAAAGGCAGTGACTGGGGTGCTCTTTTAGATAAGGTGACCAAACAAAGCCTTTTGTTGACAAGTTAAATTTTAATAAAATGGTGAATGACATTGAGAGTTTCATTACAGATACTTTAAGTTTGAGATGCCAAATTACTTGTATACAGCTCTATGTTTTGGACTACGACTGCAAATTACTGCATTTATGAAGATATTAGGAATAATTTCTTAATGTGTTTTTACAAAATTTTTTGACTGTGAACTCCTTTTGAGGGTAGCATGCTTTTGCATTCACTTTTGCACTCCTTATATTTCTGGGGTCTCTCAATTAACTGGTAGATGAATGGATGGATGGTGCAGGGACTTCCACATTGCTCACTCTTTACCTCTCTGTCTCGCCCCTCCCCACTCTCCCACTCACTCCATGTGCCACTTCCCTGCTTTCTGCAGCTAAAGGAAAAGCACCAGACTGAGAATCATCACATTTGTGTATTATCTGTGAAACACAGGGAGCTCCAATTAATATTTTTCTGAACCTCAGTTTCTTCATCTGAAAAATGAGGCAATTAGAGGTGATCTCTAAATTTTCTTCCAGTATTTTTTTCTCTTTGATATGAACAAATCCAATATGTACTTGGAGGTTTTGTTTTATTTTTTATTTTTTGATGGTTTTATTTTTTAACTGTTTTCAAAGGAATGTATTTTTAGAAAGAGTCAATTTAGAGATAATCAGCTCAACTCACATGAGAGGTGAGGGAAATGAAACCCTGTGATATGCTTCCCCATTTATAAAATAAAGCTACTAATGATGATAATAGTGACAATAATAATACTAACAATAATTGCTTCTTGGCCTTTTGGCTAGGATCAGGTGTGGCAGTAATGGTCAGAAAAGTAATAAGAACAGTAATGATAAGAACGCCATCTATATAAAAAGATTCATGTGGAACTAAAATTAGAAATTGAACACAACAGGTTCTAGCACTAAAAGCTCAATCAATGTTGGTTCTCACAGTGATTATTATTATTATATATCATTCAACTTGCCTAAAAATATCTGACTGGAGAGTGACAGAGCTGGGACTCAAACTATTTCCTTGAGGGGCACAAGCCTTTAATTTCTCTTCTAGGCCCCTTTCTGTTCTCTCTAGCAACCAGAGCTGAACCATGCTTCTTCATACAATGTGGAGATGGTGCAGTGAAATGGTTATGAGTATACCTGAGGGATAGGATAAACCTGGGTTTGAAATTAGGTCCTTGTAATCTCTACCTGTGGGACATTGGATAAGTTACTGAATGATTCTGAATTAGTCTCCACATCTGTAAGATGAGAATAATGATCGTAAGGCCATCCTCAAAGAGATGTAGTGAGAATAAAAGATGTATGTCAAGTACTTGGCAATGCTCATGGCATGAATGAGGTCAATAAATAGTCTTTATCTTATCATCCTTTCCCTATCTTCTAAGAGGCAGAAGTTCTCCACATTGCCTTACAGAACTTATTCCTTGTACTTTTGAAAGAAGGTGTGGATAACATCAGTCACAGCAGGTAAAGATAGAAATCCAAATGTTGCCTTGGGAAATATTGTCACAGCTGCTCAGTTTAGATGTTAGAAGATGACGGCAAAGCTGAAGGCCCAGAGACGGCAAACTGCATGGATTTGAGTTGAAGGATAGAGGGCCGTTGAAGGGAGGTCTTCGGGAGAGAAATGAGACTGATAGATTATCCAATGTGTTTGAGTGCTCAACAAATATTGCTGGTGGCTGCCAGATCTGTGGAAATTATTATTAAATTTTTTAATTTTTAAAAAATTTAATAATAATTTGTGCAAATCTAAGTAAGTGAGGCAAATAACTTCAAGAAAAGACAGCCAGTAAAGGAAATGCCATCACTGAATATTATTTGCCTCAGCAATGAACAATATTACACTGTCAAAATTATGTAAACTGACTACCTATGGAACCAAAAATTGCAACTTCACTTTACTGGGAGAATGGGTGGGTGGAGGGGAAGGAGTTGAGGGTGGTGCAGAAGAAGAACCAAATTCTCATCTACAAAGGCAAGAAGCCAAAGATACTGTCTAGGCTTAATAAATAAAAAGGCAAGACTGACATTTAGAAACATGGAGGTGAATATGAGGAAAAAGGGCTTATGGAGTTGAAAGTTGTGACAGCTAGAAAACAGGACGTGGTGAGGGAGGGGTGTGGGCACAGGCCACTGTCTTTTCTTATGAGCACTTAAGGACTGTTTGATTTTTTAAACAATGACTACTCTGATAATAAAAATAGAAAAAATAAGTGATGATATACACCTGTCTTTACTATTTGTGTCTTTTCTAAATGAGATAAATATATATTGTCAGTAAAATTTATATGAAGCTTTTCCTTTTAAAATGCTTAGCAAGACTTTTACAGTGGTTGCAGAACTATAAGTCCTACACATTATATACGAAGATATATATAAAATACAGTATTGACAATATAATTTTCTGACATGTAAATACAAGCATAAGATAGTATTGGAGATAAAGCATGCATTGATTAAATTATCAATAAGTTTATATTAATAATATTACCAAACACATGGCTTCCAATAAGTAGATACCATAATAGCACAAGATAACACATTATTATTTCCTATGCTTCATGGAAAGTATAGGAAAGTTCATGCAAGGTAGAAGTTGAGTCTTTCTCATCTTTGGTAACTTTTGCAACCCAACAATGAACCCATGAATTACAAATGTTTCCATTAGTGACTTTAATAAATGATGTATCATAAATATATGCAAGACAGTAAACCTTTATATTTTATTTTAGATAATGATTTGCTTAGCCAAAAAGATGATTTTGATAAGCTCATTTGGCAGTTTTGTTTTATTCTTTTAGGCTGAGGTGAGTGGATTGCCTGAGCCCGCGGGTTCGAGACCCGCCTGGGCAACTTGGCGAGACCTCATCTCTACAATAGATCAAAATGAGCCGGGCGTGGTAGCGTGTGCCTGTAGTTCCAGCTACTTGAAGGCTGAGGCAGAAGGATCGCTGGAGCCCTGCAGGTCGAGGCTGTGATGGCCGGGAGCGGCCACTGCACTCCAGTCTGGGTGACAGAGTGAGACTCCAACTCAAAAAAAAAAAAAAAAAAAAGGAAAATATAAAATCCTATCACACATTAATCTCATATTTATTAGCAAATCCTATAGTTTTAAAAACAATAAACTTGTGATTCTTATTTGGAGAAGAAAATGAATGATGTCATAGGGTATCAAAGAGTCACTTGGGAAGAAAGTTAAGAAATTTATTTGCCTCCAGTACAATAGGAGAGCTGGTTCTTATCAGAATCTAAGAAAAATGGCATATAAAAACATTCTTTAGCTTGGTTTTCTTAAGGTCTCACCAAGAACTACATTGTAAACCCAATCTTTTGTTTCCATGGGTATAGTAAAAGTTGATATTCCCACATAAGGCTTTAAAAATATAATTAAATAACATTGAGTTCAGTAATATTTAGGCCTTGTAACATATTTGAAGTAATCCAATGTGAGACTTCTGCTACCAGTAAAAGTGAATAGGGGCCACATTTACACTGAAACAACCAAAAATTGACAGAATGTGTGAAACAACCAGTTTAAAGACATTAGACATCAGACAATTGAAGACAGTGATTCCTGAGAGTAGGGAAATAAACATGATGAGTCCTACAGTTTTTTCATCTTATTGCTGTGAGAAAGTTACAGGGTCATGGTACAGGGAAGGGGAACCCAAGTGGAGTTCAGTAGACTCCTTAAGTGAAGAGATAGAGCTGAGAGTTCAGGAGGTCAAGCTGGCAAGAATTCACACAAAAGAGCCCATGAAAGAAGACAGCTGCCTTTAAAGAGACCTCCAAAGGTCTACAGAGGGTTTCTCAAAATTCAGTTGCCTATTAATCACCAAATGCATGTGAGGATATTACCTAGCCTAGAGAAAAAGCTAACTGAAAATATTAGGGGTGACAGTGTCTAGTACTCACACAGTGCCAGAAATAGTGCCTGTCCCCACAGCCAGACTGTAAAACCTTATGATAAAGGGGCCAGAAGTTCCTTGTTTCAGTGGTGAAAAATAATTAGGCCATAACTGAACATGCTCCAGAACTGCACTACAAATCATAAAACCAAGACCAGAAAGAATAAAACTATTCCCAGGGAACTTAACTAGCCTAGAACGAAACTCCAACATTCTTATTGAGATACAAGAATGTTGAGCTCCTGTTAAGAAAGATTGACAATGTCTGGTATCTAATTGAAAAATATTAGGCATGTAAATAAGCAGGAAAACATAACCCATAATGAGGACAAAAATCAAATAATTCGAAGTGACCCAGAAATGACATAGATGTTAGACTGAGCAGATATGGACATCAGAGAGGTCATTACAACTCTATCCCATATGTTCAAAAAGTTTAAACAGGGTAAATACAAAAAAGATCTAAAGCTCTAGGGATAAAAACTATAATGTGTGAAATGAAAAAAACTTAAAAAGATTAATGTCAGATTAGATGTGGCAGAAGACAAGATGAACAAACATGAAGACATAACAATAGAGACTACCCAACAACATGAAACACACAGAGGAAAAAAACTAGCAAAATGAACATCAATGTGTTGGGACAACGTCATGCAACCTAATATACATGTAATTGGAATCACTGAAGGAAAGGAGAAGAATGGCAGGAAAGATGTTTGAAAAATTTAAAAGTTTGTTGTAGCCTATAAATTCACAGATTCAAGAAGCCCAACGAACCTCAATCACAGAAAATATGAAATAATCTTCAACAAGACACATCATAAATAAATTGACCAAAACCAGTGATAAATAGAAAGAAGGAAGGACATTAGAAATGGTAGTTATATGGGTAAATACAGAAAAATTTCTAGTACTTTCAAAATCTTATAAAAATAATTAACTGCTTAAACAAAAACAGTAATAATGCAATGTGTAATTGAAAATACATGTGACAGTAAAATACATGGCAATAATAGCACAAATGTCAGGACGGGAAAATGAAAGTATACTGTTAGAAAGTTTTTATACTACGTGTGAAGTGGTATAGTGTCACTTGAAGTTAGACTGTGATAAGTTAAAGATGTGTGCAATTGACTGCAAAGCAGTTATTAAAATAACAAAACTAACAACAAAGGGGATAAAATTGAAAATAAAACTATTTAATTCAACATACATAAAAAAAAAGAGGATATGAGAAGACAGACAGATTATTTGGAAAACTAATAGCAAGATCATAATAGATTGAAACCTAACCATATATTTAACGAAGCTAAATGTAAATAGCCTAAATATTTCAAATAACAGGAAGAGTGTGTCAAATTATATAAAAAGTAAGATCTAACTATATGTAGCTTGGAAGAAATACACTCAATAAATTTAAAGGAAGAGGATAGGAAAAGATATACAATGTTAACACCGCCAAAGCAAAACTGAATTAACTGTATTTAATATCAGACAAAGCAGATCTCAGAGCAAAAATGTACTAGAGATAAGGCAATTTCATAACAATAAAGGGGTAAATTCATTAAGTGGTTGTGTCAATTATAAACGTTCATGTACCTAATTTCAGGTTTCAAAATACATGAAACAAAATTTGAACTTTTATAGCAATGAGATAGAGACAAATCCACAATTATAGTCAGAGGTTTCAGCACTGCCTTCTCGGTAATTGATAGAAAAAATAGACAAAAAAAAAATTAGTAATCTGTATGGAGATTTGAACAACACAATCAACAAATTGACCTAATTTGCAGGTAGAGAAAACTACCTGACAACAGCAGAATACATAATGTTTTGAAATCTACATAGTACATTAACCAACATAGACCATATTCTAGGCCATGAGACAGTCTCAGTAAATTTAAAAGTATTCAAGTCACATAAAGCATATTCTCTGACCATGTTAGAAATAAATTGGAAATCAGTAAAGTAGTTCATTTAACAAATAACATAGAAATTATTTATATTATACAATAAATAAAGTGAAAATATCCTTTGATCTTAGGGAACAAAAAACCCACATCATCTCCTACCTTAGGAGGAAAAATTGTGGTGTTAAGAGTATGTAAAAATGACCAATATAGGGATGTCAATTTTTTTTTTTTTTGAGTCAGAGCCTCACTCTGTTGCCCAGGCTGGAGTGCAGTGGCACACTCATGGCCACCCCAGCATCGACCTGCTGGGTTCCAGCGATCCTTCCACCTCAGCTTTCCGAGTAGCTGGAACTGCAGGTGCGCACTACCATGACTGGCTAATATATTTATTTATTTATTGCAGAGACGAGTTCTCGCCGAGTTGCCCGGGCTGGTCTCAAACCTGTGGGCTCAGGCAATCCACTTACCTCAGCCTCCCAAAGTGCTGGGATTACAGGCTGAGCCACCGAGCCCAGCCTAGGGATATTATTTTATGTATAAATTTACACAGACAAAATAATGTGGGCAGTAGAAGATGATAAGCAATATTTAGAACATTTACAAGTGAGATGAATTAGGGTGCTTTGAGATCTAGGAGGTTTAATGCACAGGGTAATTTTATTTTTTTCTTGACTTGTATACACAGACTAAAAATCACTGAAACACATTTGAATCAGACAACACTTAAGCTGGATGTAAACATCTTTGAGATAATGTTTTTCCCACAATGGTTGTCCTTTTAAAGGCAGACATTTTCTTTCTTTCGTTTTTTTTTTTTTTTTTTTATGAGTTGGAGTCTCACTCTGTCGCCCAGACTGGAGTGCAGTGGCTGCTCCCGGCCACCGCAGCCTCGACCTGCTGGGCTCCGGCGATCCTTCCGCCTCAGCCTTCCGAGTAGCCGGAATTACAGGCATGTGCTACCATGCCTGGCTGATTTTTTGATTTATTGTAGAGATGAGGTCTCGCTGCCCAGGCGGGTCTAGAACCCGCGGGCCCAGGCAATCCACTCTCCTCGGCCTCCCAAAGGCGCGGGATTGCAGGCTGAGCCACCGAGCCCTGCTAAAGGCAGACATTTTCAAATTGGTTCCAACATGTATACATATATTGTAGAATTTTATTCATTATTTCTGCTCAACACGAACACTGCAGCTATGAGACTCTACATGGTCCTTCAATTACATCACAAGGGTGGTTTTGCTTGCATCGAAACTCCACACTGAATACCGTTTCCTGATTCCTCCCTCATGCTTTCCAAACCCGTCCGTTCAAGCTTGCATCTGACCTGCTATGAACTTACCTTTTCCCTCAACAATTCTGACCTGTCAGTTAATGTTTCTTCTCTGAACTCCTATAGAATTTCATATACAATCAAGACTAAAACAATATAATAGACTTTTTTACTTATTAATTTTTAATTCAGCAGGGTTTAAACTATAGCATACATAATAATACATCAAGAGTGATTGATTGTAATAATGCAGGTTTGGGACAAGTTCTCAAAAATCCCAATCTGTTAAGAATGGAGACTTGAGAATTTGTATTTTATCAACGATCTCAGGAGATCCTAATGTAATGATTTGCATTTTACACTTTGAAAAAAAAATTCTTTAATGGATTTCAATAATTGAGATCACAAATATAGATGTACAGTTTCTAATCCTTCTTTTATATTTTTACACCAACAGGTAGTGTTCTCAGCATATAATAGGTCCTTAATAAATGCCTGTCCATTTAACACACTGCTGTTAAACATATACACTTTGGGAGGCTGAGGCGAGAGGATTGCCTGACCTCAGGAGTTTGAGACCAGCTTGGGCAACTTGGTGAGACTTCATCTCTACAATAAATCAAAAAATTATCCGTGCGTGGTGGTGCACGCCTGTAGTCCCAGCTACTTAGAAGGCTGAGGCAGAAGGATCGCCTGAGCCTAGCAGGTCAAGGCTGCGGCGGCTGTAGTGTGCCACTGCACTCCAGCCTGGGCGACAGAGAGACACTCCAACTTAAAAAAAAAAAGAAAGAAAAAGAAAAAAAAACTTTTAGTGAAGGTACTCTTTGGTTAGTTTTGCTTCAATAAATGAGTGTATAACCAGATGTTTAAGTTTTTAAAATTCTTTCTAAACTTGTGATTTTACCTTTTATTTAGACAAAGGAATTTCAGAGCTGGAAAGGATTGCTAGAATTAATTTAGCTTGATTCTCTCATTTTTTATTGAAGCAATTGATGGCATGAGAGGTTAAGTGACTTAACTAGGTTCATGCAGTTAATTAGGAAGAGTGCCATAGCTACAGAAGCTGTCTCCCAGTTCCTACACCCAGGTTCTTGCTACTTCAGATGTGGTCTTTTGCAAGAAATTTGCCTGGTAACTCTAGGTAGTTGCACAAGTGAGAAGATTCAAACATGTATCTGTCAATGAGTTGAGTGACTGAAAACTTCATGTCACTGTAAAGAACTCAGAGCAGCAGTTGCTTTAGCTTCCTTGCTGTGGATAATTTTGGGCTCAGTGATTCTTTGTTTTGGGGGCTTTCCTGTGCATTGTAGAAATTCTAGTAAGATCCCTGTCCTCTAACCGCTCGTTGCCAGGAGCACCCTTCTACTACAGTTGTGCCAAACAAAAATGTCTTTAGACATTGCAGAATGTCCCCTGGGAAGCAAAATCACTCGCAGTTGAAAATATCTGCTTACAGACAGGGACCTAGGTCATAGATTCTTGAAAGACTCATAAAAGATTTTTACATGAGAGGGTGCTTTGCATTTAAAATAATCACTATTTGAAAACACCTTACACGGATGTTGTAAACAAAAGAATAGTGAAGTACAGAGCAATGCAGTGCTATTCTGGAGAATTTACTAAGGCATGAGATGCTGTGATTTTGATTTTATAGCTTTTTATTTATATGAATTTTTATTATGCTCTTTTAAAATTTCATTCCTGAGTTCTTTAAATAGAGCATTGTGTTATGGTATAGATGATGAAAACCATCATCTATAAAACAATGCATGTATATTCTAGGCATGAAGCATTGATCTTGTGGATTTTTCAAGTCAAGAAAAATTATGTGGATATACTCTTTAGAAAATGTAAACACATCGAGTGCTTTGTTATATGCAACTTCCCATCCTTTTTTATTTCCCTTCTCTTTGATTGTAGAAGCTTAGGGAAGCTTATTTGACCACTTTAGTCAAGCTTGATCTTAACAGAATAATTTCTTAATAGAAATCTACTTATCTTTGCTGCTGTACTGAAGGAAGCGATATCTTTCTACTCTTACATAATAGGAACTATGAACTGAGGCTTAACAGATGAATAACATATTATCAAGCAGCTTTCAGGAAAACATTTCTGTAGTGCTATTAAGGTTCCAAAATAAAGGAAGAGAAATATGATTTAGGAAAAGTTTTATCTCAAAAAGTAGCTTGTGAAATAGAGGCAGTATGGAGGAAGTGAAGTGTTGAGTTTCAGTCTTGGCTCTGTCACTAGGACGCTTTCTGATCTTGGGGACATTTTTACTCATCAGTTAATGACGGTGCTGGATTAGATGACCTTGTACATTCCTGAACTGCATATCTCTAGTACACATTTCAGTTGTTTATGCTGCCCAGAATAAAGTCTTTTTCAGTTGAAAGATGAAAAATAATACTAGAAAAATGCCCCAATCAATAATGTAAACTTCATCATAAAAAACTTTCATCTTCTAGAGAGTTGAATATGAGATCTTACTTAGAGGGCATACAGACCTCAATGCACAATGGTTCTAATTAAAATAAAACAAAATACTGACCACCAGATGATTTTCTTCTTCTGTGGTTGAAGCAAAATGCTGTATTTGCTCTTAGCAATACTCTGCTCAATTAGGTCAATTAGTGGTTTAATATTTAAGGGAAATACTCAGCTATTATAATATTGATGATTTTCATAATTAAAATGTAGAAATTATAAATATCAACTGCTTAGACTCCAATTAGCTCATTATCAGCAGTAGAGTATACACATATACATTATTGATATAATTTTTCTTAATCTATGGCAACTAAGCACTGTCAGCCCTTAATACGATTACATCAAGCTCTCATACAAGTTAGCTTCTGGCCAAAGTCTGACACAGGCAGTCAATATCTGGGCTTAATTATGTTGATGAACCAAAAAAGTCACTGTTTTTGTGTGTAGGCTAAATGCTTACAGTGGGTAGGGTGACCTGCTGCTGTATTTTTTGATTTTACCCTAAAGATTGTAACAAAAGATTGGTAATCTTTTGATGCAATCTAATTAAAATGTCAATAATTATGCACCTTGTAAATTTGCTCTTGGATTCATGTGTGAAGCAGAAGCTTATTTTTCCTATATTTTATGACTGCACTTTGGGGGTGATGATTTTGATGTGTAAGTGCCCAGAAGGTAGACATTAACCCTTTAAACAATATCCAGACAAACACTCCTGAAGTTCGTTCTTCTTCTTTCACAAAACTGAGGACATTACATATGTTCTTCCCTCTTATGCCAAAGGGAACTTGAGTTTGGGAGAGAAACTTGCAAACATGGTAAAAAGTAGTTTCTATCAGATCATTATTGAATCCATATGGGGATATTCTTCACTGGTAGTTGTCAGGTATCTTGTCACGCATCTGTGAATAGTCTAGCCAAATTAACTGGGTTAGCTTCTTTAGAAATTTGTCTCTTCATATCAAAGTTGACATTTTTGAAGTCACATAAAACATTAGAATGAAACTAGTATTAAAAGACAGGTTTCCTCCTCACAGACTACTGTGTTCCTCAGTGATGGTCCTCCTAGAACCGCCCATTGTTGCTTGGGCTCCATGTCTGACATTGCCCTGGTTTCAGAGAGTAATCTGTGGTGATATTCTTTCTCCAGGAAAATTTCACCTGCATAGGTCTGTTCTTTGTTAAAAGGAACCCAGAAGAATGCGATAGCTACCACTAAGCTATTTTTTCCCCAGATGTCAAAACTGTCTGACCTAGTTAACTTGTGAGTTCTTAAGAAGGTTGTATAAAGTAGTTGTATAAATGCCTGGGGATGGGGAGAGCGAGGGATATTCAGACTTTTTGGTGCGTTCCCACTGAGACTGCATAATGCACTTCTGACACTGCCCATGACCTGAGAACTTGAATGCCAGTTCACTAGAGTTAGTATCATAAAGGGGTGATAGCGTGGATTCTGGGGTTGGCATTCCAGGGTTCTGAATTCAGTTCTGCTACTCACAAGGGGACTTTTGGGTCAGTCACTTAATCTTATTCCACCATCACATATTCATCATCTGTTAAGTGGGATGCTGCTTGAAGACTGAATGAATTAATATTGTGATCAGTGAGTATTCAATACATACTAGCAATTACTATGGTTGTCCCTGGTCTTGTCTTTGACACTAACTAGCTTCTTGACATCAACAGTATACCTCGAGGCTGTAGTTTCGTTATCAGTAATAGGAGTAGTTGAGTGATAGTTAAGAATCATAAAATTCCATGTTAATAATAACCTTTGATAACTGTATATCATACTCAGAAAAAGTTATTTTGATGTCAAAGGTGTTTTTATTTGTTTAATAATTGAAAGATAAAAGCCCACTCATTCTCCAGTACCTTAAAAAAAATGGAAAAAAAATCCAACAAGTTGGCCTCTTTCTTTCTCTTTGGAAACAAGTATATTGAAGAGCCAGTCTTGTTGCCTAATGAACCAAGAAACCCAAACCTTGGATTTCATTACTGTTATGATTCCAGATCCCACCAGAGTCTCTTATCAAATGTGGCCTCATTAAGTGCAAGAGGCAATGCACTTCTCCATTAAATTGTGCTGAGCTAACTTGTAGCTGACAGGAGCCAAAATGAAATGTAATTATTTTAAATCTGTTCCTATTGGACTGCAGTTGCACACCACAGATAGCTCTGAACACAAGCAAAACTGCTTGTGAATCCTCATTTATCCAGGCTCTACTCTGAGTAAGTATACTGAATACCAAGCCTGTTTAATGAGGCTTCTGTCAATAATAAAAACTAAATGTGAAACAACTCCAGTGTTATCCTGTTTTGAGTAAGTTACTGCTACGATTAACCCAACAGATAGATTTTTTTTCCCCTCTGTTGAAGATGGAACTATTTATAAACAGATTCTTGCTCCCAATTGTAATCTCTTGCTTTTTGGAATTTTGTAAACATATTTATAACTTTGTAAAAAGAGAAGACACATTGCCTTCTAATAGTAATTGCTAACATTTTACACCAGACATGGTTGTATACGTGTTAACTAATTAACTAGTAACTCACTTAATCTTTTGCAGAGGAGGAAGGAGAAGTGTAAAAGAGATTGCCCGCTTACCAAAGATCACATGGCCAGTTAGTGAAAGAGCGGGGTTCACAATCAGGAAGTCCGGTTTTTCTGTGATTGTAACCACTAAATTACTATTGTTTCTCGAAATCCCTCTAAATTATATTGGTTTCCTTAGACAGAGAGATATGCTCAGCTCTAAACAGTGAGGATTGAGACCACAGAATGCAAGTTTGTATCTGGTGATATTTATGTCTTATTTTGTTTCTCAGTGGGGAAAAATTGTGATATCAAATGTAACTTAATTTTTAAACAGGAGAAACAGCTATTAGGTGGTTAGAAAACTTGCCTGTGGTGATCTGGAGAGGACAGTAAAACAGGCAAAGGCACATACTTCTGACTCTGACTCTGTTCTTGGCTAAAGCCACTAGAGAATGTGTCTGCCCAGTGACAGCCATCCATGACTGTAGGGGATAGGAATGACTAGGAGACAATTAGTGATTCCAGAGGGAAGTGACAGGACACGAAATGCTTGGGGGCGAAAGGGGGGTTTCAACAATCTGGCTTATGGTAATAACTTCACTGACGACCTCAACTCAAAACTAAGTTAATGACATATTTTAAATGGCATTCCAAAAGGATCTTACTATTCAACACTTGGTTTCCATTTATTATAGAGTGAGCCCACATTTTCATGCCTGAAGTCCTTTTTCAGAGGCAGAGACACATGGGCTAGCCTATAAACTCTTCTCTGGACGCACTGGGAAGCATAGTGCTTCTGGATTTCATGAACTTGGAAAATGTAGTATTACTTTATATCAGAAATAATGGCTCTTAAATAGACATATTATATACAAAACAAGCTATAATACCAACTCACAGAGAAAATAAGAATTATTTATAATCCCCCCTTTCAGAAACTATCAATTAACGTTTTTTCTGTCTTTATAGTTATAATTATATTTATAGCAATTTAGAATCATGAAGACCTACAATTTGAATCTTGTACTCCACTTAATGTTACTGTTTCTGTAGGTCATTGCTTATTTAAAAATTTTTGATTTGAAAACACCATTGAATGGATGCATAATAATCCATTGCACATTGTACCATAATTTATTCTATATGGTTGTTTTGTTGAATATTTAGATTGTTTACAGATATTTTCCATTTTGAACAATATATATTTTTGTACTCGAATCTTTGAATTTTTAAAATTATTTTTAGGATAGTCTATTAGGATAAACATTTGTTTTCAAAGACTGTATATTTTAAAATAAAACCTCTGATATGTACTCGAAAATTGACTTACAGAAATATCTTAATGTTTTTGGTCCTATCAGCTGTGTAAAGAGATGTCTATTTTACCATATCCTCACAAACATTAAGGATTATCATAAAATTTTTTGGTTAATTTAATAGTCAACTATTATATCCTTTTTAATTTTCATTTAAAAAATGTTTGTCATCTGCATTTCTTCTTTTGCAAGTAAATTGTATTTTCACATCCTTTTTCTAGGATCTAAAATATTATGGAAGTGTCTGCTACTGTATGTTATGATCAACATGTTGGGAATTCTGAACAAACTTGATTAAAGCAAAAATGCTAAATAGCAATCAACTTCACAAGGAGTTTTAACATGTTTCTTTACAAAAACTTAGCAAGATTGTTTTTATAAGAAATGTGGAAAGATTTAGTTGGAAAGAATAGAGCATTTATAATATCTTATAATAAGGTGGCAAATTCTAAACAGGGCAGTATTGTCCTTTAGAATCTTAAAAGAAGGGAAACATATTCTGTTTAAGTAAGAAATTATGCTTTACAATTATCCTTTACAATTTTGAAGAATCATCCATTGCAATTTTGGAAGAAGGGAAAAACGTTCTGTTTTTTAAACAGAAAAAATGTTCTATTAAAATAAGACATATTCCGAGCTTGTTTACTGCTCTGAGTGCTCATTGCTTCTGAATTCCTGCAATGCATTGTAACAACTTAGAAGAGAAAAGAAACAAGAAAGAAAACAGAGTTGTACAAATATTGTCAAATATCTTTTCCCCGTGTTCGACTCTTTTGGGTTAAATAGTCTAATAGCTCCCTTGACCCCGTTTACCAAGTTAGCTTTCAGTTTGTTCAAGTAGATCTATGGCTTTGAAGATATGCATTTTCTTTGAACATTTCCCCCCTCAATCCTCTGGTGTCTCTTTTTTCTTAAACAAAAAGCACAGTTTGCTTAGCTGAAAAATTTGTCTGTACTTTTCAGAAATTAATGTGACTCTTCTCAAGTCTGAGAACAATAATTCTATTTGGCTTAACTCCAGTGATCTGCAGAAAAAAAAAAATAGCACAAAGTGTAAGGAGAGAAATGATTTGTAGAAGTCTGCAGGAGGCCTTGGTCCTTAGTCCAGGAGTACTGCTGCCGACAATTACACAAATAGTGTTCCTATGCAATTATCCCAGCAATAACCGATAGCAAGCAAAAATTATAGAGGTCTGATGCGATTTATGCCCAGAGGTTTCTATGTAGCACTTTGTTTGAATCAAAATGGCTATCTTTATTTTTTTTCTTTTCTTTAAAGAAAAGAATCAGTCAGCTCCGTAGGAGAATATAATTTTCTTCCTTCTAGTTTTAAATGACATTAGCACAGCAATCAGATGTCAAGGTGAAAGATAAACATGTCTGCCCCTGGGTGCATAAATGGTGGAAATACCTGGTAATATGGGTACCATCTCCCTGGCTTTTGCATTTTAAATAGCATTAACCTTGTGCCACGTACAGTTATGATTTCTTAAACTGTTTTCTCTCTACACTGGACAATCAGTTCTACAATTTAAAAATATACTGTGTGCTGTCAAGTTTTTCTCTTGAATGTGAGGGCACAGAAAAAAATTCAATTTGTTTTGTTTTTCATTTCTGCATGATTGCTGCATTGTATTTATTTCCACGATTCCTTCAATGTCACAATTCAACTATCTTTAATTGAAAACTGATTGTGTTTACTCTTTGCCTAGAAGATTAAATTTCAGTATCTTATGTAATATGTTTTAAGCAAATTAGATGGCAGGAATTTTTTTTCCTTTTTAAAGATACAGGTATTAATGATCATGTATGAAGTGTGTTGAAAAGCAACAATCTAAAAGTCCATTATTTTAGAACTCAGACAGCCATTTTAACAAAAACTAAATACAACTGCAAAATGGAAGGCAGAAGGAAAAAAACCCACATGTTTACCAAATCACCCTTAATTGACCTCTTTTTTAAAAAAATGACTAGAGACAAAGAGAAAACAATTTTAGTGATGCTGCCTTTGGAAATTTTGCAGATTCTATTTGACTGTAAAATAAAAAAAGCAGAATTGGACAAATTTATTTCTTTAGCCTTAATGCATTGAGTGGAATATAAATTCCTGCAGCCAAGTCATGTATCATCTTCACTGGAGTTTAAAAAGTTGATATCCCAAAGTACATCTGGAAACTTTTTATACGTTTCATATTTTTCTTTCCTGAGGGAGATGGTGGACATTTTTTTGCTTATTATGTCTATTAGAAAAATAGAATTAATCTAATAATTTTCTACATTTTAAATGTTAGCGCAGAAATTGGCACATAGTCATTGGTACAAAAATGCTTGTTGGACTGAATATTACTTGGCATAGTCTTGGCTTGAAACCTGGGCCAGTTTCAAGAACATTTGATTCATGGGGAATATACCCAGGTCTTAGTCCTAATCCAGGATGGATCTTAAAGGGACTGCTCAGCAACCTTTTTGAGGGTGTTGATTTAGGATATACCGGGGGTGCCAAAAAAAAGTATACACAATTTCAGTGATGTGCTCTATGTATTACTTTTCAAAGTTGAATTGAATTATGGTAGCAATGTGTAGTATAATGTTCACTCAAAAGAAGGCATTAGTCAAATGAATGTTAGCATCACTGTGTGACAGGCAGGAAAGTCAAAGAAAATGGTGGAAGCACGGTTGTCATTCAAGGAGCTCGAGACCTTTTTGAAGTGGTCTTTGAAATTTGAGAACGTTGTGGAAGTACAACAATGGAGGTGTGTGTATGCAACAGAACCTCCAACATGCCTAACAATTGCACGCATTTTGTGATAAGTTTGAGACACATGGTCCTGTGTGTCATGGGCACAGGGGAAGATCTGGGAGACCTCACACAGCAACAAGTCCTGCAGTAGTTTGTCGTCATCAGAAGTGTCTTGTATCACATGTTCTCACTCAAAAGTGGACCTTGAACAACCACCATAATACTGTAAGAAAAGGACTGACAGTAGCAGGAAACTGCAGGGGGTGCGGGGTGGGGCGGAGAGGTGGGATTGACAGTAGTCGATATCTGCCTGGGGAAGGGGGAGTCAAACCTCATCAACAAGGGTACTTGTACAATGAATATTTGTATACCTAACCCTGAATCGTGACCCACAATTTTAAAATAAAAATAAAAATAAAAAGTGAATGCTGATGGTCACCACTGTGAGCACCTCTTGTAACTGTAGAAGTCAAACATGACTTGTATTCATCTTCTATTATCAGTATATATTGAGTATTACAATTTTAAGGTAGACTTTTCCTTTCTTAAAATGTGTATACTTCTTTTTGGCAACTTCTGTATATAGCATTATAGCATTAGGTTAATGTTCCTATCAACATTCTCTTTGTTCTTACGCCTTCCAACTAGTCTATCTCCATGGATTTAATGACTCATCAAGACCCAACAGGCTGAGATGTTTGAACAAGGGAATCAATTATCCTGAATAATGATCAACTTAATATTTTTTTTGTTTGATAAGGATCACAAAATCTATACATCTTCTCCAGTTGAGATCTGTTAACAATTCCAAATCATCCTATAGCTCTCTGATGAGTATTGAGATTTCCTGTGGCACTGGAAAAACTTTTCAATTATATTTACTTCCAAGTACACTTAGAAGAAATTATTTAATTGTGAAATTCAGTATTGAATCTCTAAAGAGCTGAGATGGTCATATAGGTGGCCAGGGTTTGGTTTTAATGCAGCATGCTGTTAAGACTTACACAAGGTGGTTAAATCTTGGTCCCAACAAGATGTGGGACTCAGGGAGCATATAAAATGATGAAAAAAAACCTCGACGAACAAAAAACTGAAACAAAGATATGTAAATGTTTGATGCCACCATTGCTTAGGTGTTAGCCTTCAGGCATTTAGGAGGATACTGAAGTTGTCTAAAAATACAATAATAGCCAGGGGCAATTCTTCAATCTAATGAGACAGATGTGATCCCAAACTGAGATCATTAGAGGAGGAGAGATGTGGACCATATGGTGTAAGGTCAACTCACATTTGTCAGAATGAGCCCGTTGGTATTCTCTGGGTTTGAAACAGAGTGTCGTGCTTATGGGATTGTACACATGCTTAGGTGTATGTGGGTAGGTAAATGAGCTGCAGTCCTCTGCACCTTGAATTGTGGTACATAAATACATCTGTAGTAGAAGGGCTCTTATCCTACTAATATATGTTATTTATGTTTTTCTCATACTTCCACATCCTTTATTATGTCCACAATTTAGGAAAAGCAGAATAGCATGTGGGTAGAAAAGAGGCTCCAGATATACTTGTTTTAACATTAAAAAACAGACAGAATGTGCCTGATCTATTTCCCAGATTCTTTGGCTTTTTCCATTTTAAATCTTTCTGTTCCTCAGGAAGGCTCTTTTCTTGAAATGGTACAGTCTGTTCCCCAGAACAATTAAGTTTGTAATAGTATGTGGAACAGGACTTTAAGGATTTTAAAAAAGGGAGAAACAACCAAGACCTTACATAACTTGGATTAGGACACATCTAGATGGCATTTCTGTCAGAGCTTGACAGCAGAGAAGAGTAGTCCTTGGAAAGCGGTGTAGTAAGGGCCCTACATTCAGTTTGTCTTCATTTCGAAAAGAAGGGTATGTCCTCCATAAAAGGAATTGAATGAAAAGATCGTAGGCAATCCAGATATGTTGGTGTCAGGAACCTGTGGTTCAGATGGCCAGGAGTGAATACAGTTCACTGGTTGGGGAAAGCTAACACAACAGATGGACTGAAGTCCAGTGGAAGTTATTTTTTGCTCAGCACTCTATTGGCGGCTGCATTTGTGAATCAACTAAGAGCAGCTTTTATTGATATGGTCACTTTGCTTTTAGTTCCCATTTTGAAGTGCGTCTCTTTGATGGATGTGTAAGGAATCCGCTTAGACGCCTCTGACAGAAGACACCAGGTACAAGATACGACTAGATTTTTAGAAATTCTGATTCCACAAAGGAGATGATACAGACTGCTGAGTAAAACACAGCAAGCCAGTTTGTAAAGAGACCAGCCATTATGTGACAGAAACACCTAAGTCACTGTGCAGGCTGCTTGACTTTGAGGGTTGGAGAGAAGGCTACTCTCTAAAAGGAGCAAAGAAAACCTTTCCCAAGGCCAAAGCACACCAGGTTGTAAAAGCTTGGAGTAGAGCTCTATTGACCTCTTGTCCCATCTCCCCAACTCCATATCTTTGTTCTTCCTGGCAAGGACCCTCTGCTAGAATTTAGGCTGTTTCTTTCATAGATCTTGTCTAAAACTTATTCATTGCTAGTTTTGAACCATTGCATTTGTCATTTCCAACTTACTGATATATCCTCTGCCTGCTTTCTGTGTTTCTACTTTATGTTTTCTGAATTTCTTCAAACATCTGACTTAAATCTTACTCTTGGGGAAGCATGTCATAACGAAGCTGCTCATGGCTGTATACGATGTGTCTCTGCTTGGCCTTCCATCTCTGTTTGGTTAAACAGAGGCTGTTGTAATTTGTACCAGAGTTAAGTATTTGGTAACTGTGTGTTTTGGTTGCTTCTGCCTATGGGCAGTCTTTCTCCCCAACTGTACTGTGGACTCTTGAGGACAGGATCATGTTTATTTAGGCAGTACATCTTTCCTTCCTCCCTCCATCTGGGATAGGGCAGTGATTGGCAAACTGCAGACTCTCAGCACATGTTCAAGCTATTGATCCTAAAATAGGTAGTATCTTTAGGATGGATCCACTCAGAGAAGGTGAGTGTCAGGAAGGAGGAAGGGTGATTACATATAGGGCTGTTTAACAGGCCATCCTCAAATGCGGTGACTTGACACAACAAACACGTACCACTTAGCAGGGTTTGAAAGTCATCGCTTAGCTCTGCTGCATGTGGAGCCAGCTGAAGTCTCCCTCTTGACAGGCAGAACCTGGAAGATCTACTTCAAGACTGCTTACTCACCTGGTTGCCACGTTGGTTCTGGTTGTCTGATGGGAGTTAAGCTACAAGTGTTGACTGGGGGCTTTGGCTTGTCTTCAGGTGGACTTCTGCATCAGGTTACTTGTGCTTTCTTGCAGCGTGACCAGTGAGGTCCAAGGATTGCAACAGCAGGAAGTAAAAGCTAACGGGCCAGTTAGGGACTATGTCTAGGACCGAGGCAACATCATGAGAGAGTGGCATGGTTGTACGGCGGAAGACCACATTAAAAAACAATTGTTATTATCTTTGATTTCAGTAGTTTAGGGGTACATATGGTCTTTAGTTACATGGATCCATTGCATAGTGATGAAGGAGTCTGGCCTGTTAGTGTACCCACATCCACACCTGTGTACATTGTATCTGATAGATGGTTTTTCATCCACCCCTTCTCACCCTCCCCATTCTGAGTCTCCAGTGTCCATCGTACCACATTTATTTTGAATATCGTATTTGGGAGTTACAGATGGCTGGATGCTACTTTTTGAATGAAATTACCCAAAGTCACATTGTATCAAGGGAAGAAATCCCGTGGTAATGAACTCCTTTCTGTACCAACATTGATTTTTCACATTTATTTAGTGGATACTCTGTGGTAGACACTGGACTAAAAGGCTCATATGTGATTTTTCATTAGAGTCTCACAACTCATGTGTTGGGCACTTATTTTTTTTTTGAGTTGGAGTCTCACTCTGTCGCCCGGACTGGAGTGCAGTGGCCGCTCCCGGCCACCGCAGCCTCGACCTGCCGGGCTCTGGCAATCCTTCCGCCTCAGCCTTCCAAGTAGCTGGAATTACAGGCATGCGCTACCACACTCGGCTGATTTTTTGATTTATTATAGAGATGAGGTCTCGCTGCCCAGGCAGGTCTCAAACCCGCGGGCTCAGGCAATTCACTCACCTCAGCCTCCCAAAGGCGCGGGATTACAGGCTGAGCCACCAAGCCCGGCTGTGTTGGGCACTTATTATTGTCCTCATGAACAGATGAAGAAAGAAACTGAGATGCAAAGAGGTAATGTACCTTGTCCAAGGTCACAACTATTAAATGGCAAAGGCAGGATGTGAATTGAAGTAGTCTAACCTCATAGCACACCCTCTTCACTCTCTGTCTCTCTGTCTTCAATGACTACATGGAGTGAGGCATTGTAATATAGCAGAGAGATACAAGAAATACCAGTGGTCAGTTGTGCAGGGCTTAAGAACCTGGATTTGGGTCCATGTATATGTTCATGGGATACTCGAAACCTCTGTGATTATTATATAGCATTGTTCATGTGCATGTGTCCTTGACTTTTGTTAATCTTAAAAGGTCATGGCTTTGTTAAAATGTTAAAAAAAAAAACAGAACAAAACACAAAAAGTGTGATTAGTCCCCCTTTTCCTGAGGCAGGCTCAGCATCAGATACCTTATAAGAGCAATTAATGCTTTCCCTTAAAATAAAACCTTCAGGTGGTATTCTCGGGACATGCCTACTTTGGGAACTATGACAGACTTGGTCAAAATCCTACCCACTCCTTTATAATCTTGGATAAATTACTGACCCTTCTCCTGGTTTGTAGAATAGAGCTAACGACAATCACCTTTAAGGGTTTCAAGGATCAAATAATATACTGTGTGCAATGTACCTGGCGTAATGTGTTTTTGTCCAGTGTTATTTCCTTTAATGGTATTTTGAGTGTTGCCCAGAATGGGTGCAGTGAAAACATTTCCTTTTCAAGTAGTGGCCACCCTCTAATGGCCAGACAAATCCCCAGTGAGATCCACATCCCAAATCACTTCTACACAGCTGCATAAACTGCTCTGCCTCCTCTTCAGGATGTAGGAGTGGGCTAGGCCCTGTGTTTTCTTCCTTGTTCAAAAACAGTCTGCAAATTTGGTACCAAGTGAAGGGATACAGAAAATCAATCCAGGCAACTGCTCCTTCATTTTCAGATCAGTTAATCCTCAGCTTTGAATGTACTTAGTATCTTCTGTGTAGACCATTAACACGCCCTACTCCCACTGTCCTAGCATAAAAGGAAAGACTCAAAGTTCTTCACCCGCAAAAAGATTGTGATTAAAATTTCCCTCCTGTCCTCTCTAATTTGACAAATTTATGAATACAGTCTGAGAGAGATTTTTATAAATTTGCTGATGAGCAGCGTTTTGCTTCTACATGCTTATAACCACTTAGGTTCTGGGTGGATTCCTCGTTATCATCTTTTGTGAGGTAGAATTTGGTCTGTTTTATTTGTTTAGTTTTTGAAAAATTGACTAATTTCACCTGGGTTTTTTTTTTAAGGGCAAACATTAATACACCTTTGCAGGAGGCTGGTGCTCTTGTAGGTAGTGAAGCTCGAATAGGTAATGCTTTCAGTGCTTTTCTCAAATGGTTCCTGGACATCCTTCTGGACATGCAGAGTTAGAGCAGCTGGCATTTGGAAGAGATTAATAAAAGGTTAAGGGTGGAAAAGACTTTTCCTTTTTTAAAAAAAAAAATTTATTTTATGTGTGGTACACTTCAGGATTAGGTACATAAGTTGTCATCATACAGGTAAAGTTTGGGCCTCCCTTTGGTCCCCGTTTTACCTGGTTTGGGATCAGGTACACTTATTGATGTTATGTGCCCCCCACCCCTGGCAGTTTCCAGCTACTGTCAATCCCTTTCTTACAGTATTATGATAAATGTTCAGGGTCTGCTTATGAGTGAGAACATGTGGTATTCAGTTCTTTCTTTCTGTGATCGATCATTGAATGTGACAGACTCTAAATCCATCCAAGTTGCTGTGAAGTCCATAATTTTCTTCTTCTTTTATTGCTGCATAATATTCCATTGTGTATATATACCACATTTTTTTAAAAATCAGCTCCACTTTTGATGGGCAGCATGCTTGGTTCCATGTTTTTGTTATGTAATGATGCAATAAACGTGTGCACAGGTATCTTTTTGTAGAATGATTTGAGTTCTTCCAGGTATATTTCCAGAAGGGGGGTTGTTGGGTTGTGTGGAAGGTCAATTTTTAGATAATTTAGAAATCACCACACTGTTTTCCACAGAGATTGTATTGTGTAAAAGTACACAACAATGTAAAAGTGTTCCCTTCCCTTTTCCTGCGTCTGTTGCTTTTTGAGTTATTGATGATGGCCATCCTGACTGAAGTTAGGTGGTATCTCAGTGTGGTTTTGATTTGCATTTCTTTGATAATTAGTGATGCTGAGAACTTTTTCATGTATCTGTTAGATGCTCAGATGTCTTCTTTTAAGAAGTGTCTATTCATATCTTTTGCCCACTTTTAAAATAGGGCTGTTTGTTTTTTTCCTTTCAGTATGTTTGAGTTCCTTGTAAATCCTGGATGCTAGGCTTTTGTCAGAGATAAAGTTGGCAAATATTTTTTTCCCATTCTGTGGGTTGTCTCCCCAATCTCTTGATAGTTTCTTTTGTTTTGCAGCTTTTGGTGAGGTCCCATTTGTCTATCTAATCTCTTATGGACTTTTGGGGTTGCCCATTTTTTTTGGTTCCTCATTCCAATTTCTGTAAGTGTGTCTCCTGCATTTTCTAAGATTCTTATAGTTTGCGGTTTTATGTGTAGGTCTTTTTAGAGTTGATTTTTGTGAATGGTGATAGGTAGAGGTCTGGTTTCATTCTTCTATATGTGGTCAGCCAGTTTCCCTAGCACCATTTACTGAATAGCTTCTCCTTTCCCCAGAGGTTGTTGGTGGAGGCATTGTTGAAGATGAATTGGTTGAGAAATGAAGTTTTGCTTCTGGAATCTCTATCCTGTTCCATGGGTCTATATATGCCTGTTCTGGTATCAATACCAGGCTGTTTTGATCATTGTAGCCTTCTAATAAAGTTTAAAGTCTGGAAGTGTGGTACTTCCTGCTTTGTTTCTTTGGCTGAGGATTATTTTGACTCTGCTTAAAGAAATCAAAGAAGACACACTCAAATGGAAAAATATTCCATGCTATAGATTGGAAAAATCAACATTGCTAAGATGTCCATCCTACCCAAGGAGATCTACAGATTCAATACAATACCCATTAAATTACCTATGACATTCTTCTCAGACCTGGAAACAACACTACAGAAATTCCCATATAGAAACAAAAACGAACACGAAATAGATTTTTCATTTTACCTTTTTAACATCTGGGAGACGCTGGAGCCAATAAGACTTGGTTTCCATTGAGAATATTGTCTATTAGAAATGCTTCCAATGTGATCTCTTTCTTTGTTTGTGGAGACTTTACTTGCAAGTGGGTTTGCTTCTTTAAATCTTTGTTTGTATTATCGATTATTTTTTTAGAAACAGGTCATGCTATAAAACTCAACTTCTTTAAAACTTTGATTGCCACTTCATACTGAGCTGGATTCTCACATCTATTGGGTTCGAATCAAATAGGAGCCCAACTCCTTCCTTTCATGTGACTGTTACTAATATTTAATCACTTTTAAAAATTTCTCCTTGTTATTTTTAAATTAAGTTTTATCCACAGATTTCAAGGTATTTTCTAGTTAGAATAGACTGTACTTCCTACCATTCTTGCTTGCTTTTCATTTTAATTGTTTCACAGATGGCTGCCATCCTTTTTGTTATTATCCTGCTATAGTTTTCTTTGTTTGTTTTGATCTGTTTTTGGAGGTTTTGTGAACTGCAGGAAAAAATAAAAAGCAGCGGGATATTGATCACATCCTAATACTTGGGTCTAATTTTAGAACACAAACATTAATATGAACACAGACAAATCTTCATTTGATTTAAAAAACAAGTCTTTTCTGTCTTCCATCACCTCCCTTGTGGCTTAGGAGATCTGTATTTACAATTTCCCTTAGATTCAGCAAGTCATGCTCTTGTATTAGATGTTTTCACTAAAATTCACAAATACCAGATTAACTCTTCAAATTATTAAAGATTCTTTTGGCTCCTATTTTCTCCCTAATTCCTGAAGACATAGTGACTGGCTTATGCTGAGAATACTCAGTTTTGTCTCTTAGCTGAGTTCCAGTTAAGTTCATAGTTACCTGAGCTTTTTTCCTTAGTTAGATGTCAACCATCCCATCAGTGAAGACAGAGGGCTCAGGCTGGGTCAGTGCCTCAGAAGAGCCAGGTATAGACCTTGTAGATTCAGGTCTGTGAGTTTTAATTCATATTTTTCCTTCAAGATAATGCTACAGAGACATGGATTTCAGTCATATAAACACAAATATGTCATTTTATACAGAATGAGTCCTCATGGTATCACCAACTTGAGGTGGGTATGGCATTCAGGCCCGCTCTCAACTTGCTTGCTTATGCATTTGTAGCAGTTGCTAGGAGTGTTGGGTTTCTGAAATCACAACCAGCTTGACATGTAAGCTGACCAGGGTTGACTATTGTGTCTGCCACGAAGTAGGGAGGGAAATAATGGTAACGGGAGAGCCACATATTTGACATCTTTATTATAGGCATTATTTAATACGAGAACAAAAAAGGACTTCTTTTTGTTTTATTTTGATGCCTCAGCTACAAAACAGAATTCTACTTGCAATGTTAATGTAACTCATCTCTCAACATCTTGAACACCCACTTATCATCAATGTACAGAGTATATTCAGGTCATATAAAAGTAATAGCGTATGTAGAAGTCTAGCATTATCAAAAGATTACAAGGTGTAAAGTCTGATTTATCAGACTCAACTGTCTCATTTTATGAAATTAAAGACAGTCACAGACCTGCTTTTTACTCCTTGGCCGTGGATACCTCAAAGACTACTGACATTTGAGAACCAGAGGAGCTGAACATGAACTCTCTAAAGAACATGCTCTAATTCCAGAAAAAAGATGATCTGATCTTTATGACTGTGTTGGATGTGATATACTGCAAAGGAGTACACCTGTGGTCACGGGTACACTCTCATTTTAGAAGCAGTTGCTTACTTGAGTTCCCATTATTTCTGCTGCGCCCTCTAATGGTGGGTTGTTGGCAATATTTATTACCCTTTCTTCAGTGTGTACTTTAAATTCCTTTTCCAAGGCAATGGGGCCCTGAGGGAATGTCAAGGAAAGGGGGAGAGGAGAAGAGTCTGGGATGAGACGTCTGGTTCTATAACTTCCTTCCAGGCCATTAGTTGATGTATTGGATCAGCTTTTCTCAACCTTTTTTGTGTTACTTTCCTGGCAGAGTTGTTGAATTATGTGAAACCACTTCCAGCAAGCTGCTTAGGTCAGGGGGGGCTTTTCTTTGGCATTTAGCTCCCACATACTTAAACAAAACCTCAATTTGCTAAGGTTTTTAACAGCAGAAGCCTGTTCTCCTCATCCACTTTTATTATTTCCTCCTCACATTGTTATTCATAACACATCTGGCTGCAGGTTATTGCATTTTGGCTGAGTTTCGCCATGCTAACCTCTGTTACCTCTCCTAGGGTTTAGGAGACAGGCCCCTCTGGATTGAAATATTAATGATCATAAGTACAACAGCAACCCCTCTGCTTTTCAAGTAATGCAATTCTCAGCCGAAGGGCAGCAGCTCCAATTATAACTACGGGAATCCTATATAGTCTCCCAGTAGGATACACAGATGCACACACAGGGACTCAGCTGGGCTCTGATACTTGTAACTCGATGCTTCCTTGTGCTTTGGTGTTTTGAGGCTCTAAAAGAGAAAAATGATTCTAGCAAGGAGATTTGGTTGGCGAGGGAGAAACACTTGCAACTGCTGAGCTAGCTGTGCAGGAAATTGCCCTTAGGTGGATGGTGGGGTCCCCTTCCATCTTCTTGTGACACTTAGTTTGGGAGATGAAGGAAGCCTCTCTCTACTTTCTCTCTCTCTCTCTCTCTCTCTCTCTCTCTCTCTCCTCTCTCTCTCTCTTCCCCCCCATTTTCCTCAATCCTCTAGGCTGTTTTCAGTAATTAGAACAGTGTACCAGGTAATGTAATAGTAGGTTTTATTTTCGACTCAACTGCCACCTGAGAGAGGCCCTGAGACATTCAGCCCAAGGGTGAAAACAAATGAGCAAAGATGATAAAAAGGGTTCAGTCACATGGCATAGGGAGCCCGTTGGCGGAAACAGATTCACCCACTGAATCTTTTGGGGCTGATTTTTCTGCTAGACAACTCCCTAACTCCAGGTTGATAATCAAAAACCTTAGATTATTAGAGGGCATAATGAGGTTTTGTAAAGGTCCATGAGTTCTCAACAGGAAGAAAGAAGAAAAAAAATGGCGCACCAGGTGAAAAAAAATTTAGATATTTACATAAAGATAGAGTGGTGCCCAAGAATAGACCTGAAGAAAGTAGAAAAACAAAAGTAATTGCCAAGAAACAAAAGAACAACACAATGTGTGATTTCAAAAATATAGTATGTAGTTAAGGTGTACATCATGATGTTTTGGTATATAAATATACAGTGAAATGGTTACTATAGTTAAGCAGTGTTGATTAAGCATCCAAATGAGAGTTATAGATGATGACACCTATCATTTATTGAATACCTACAGTGTTTGACATATATTGACTTAGGATTCTCATATCAATCCTGTGAGGAAGAGAATATTTTAATTACCATTTTACAGACAAGGAACTGGAGGCACACAAAGTTTACATTTTAATTTGCTCAAGATCAACCTTATAGTCTTGACTTACTTCCTGTATTATACTTCAATTTCCTTCTAAGAGATATAAGAACCTTTTAAAGGAAAGGCTAGAGTAACTGGAAAGGCTAGATGGAAAACACTCATCTTCAAAAGCTCTGCATATCTGACAAAGGTCTAACATTCAGGATCTACAAGGAACTCAAACGTGCCAAAAGGAAAAAAACCAAACAGCCCCATTAAAAAGGAGGCAAAAGTTATGAATAGACACTTCTCAAAAGAAGATATACCAGCAGCCAACAGACACATGAAAAAATGCTCAGCCTCACTAATCATCAGAGAAATGCAAATAAAACCACATTAAGAAACCACCTTACTCCATCCAGTAAGAATGACCTTCATTAATAAAACAAAAAACAACAGATGCTGGCGGGGATGTGGAGAAAAAGGAACACTTCTACACTGCTGGTGGGAATGCAGACTCATGCAAACTCTTTGGAAAACAGTGTGGCAATTTCGGAAAGAACTGGAAATTGACCTTACATATGAACTAGCAATCCCCCTCTTGGGAATATATCTGGAGTAACTCAAATCATTCTACAAAAAGGACTCCTGCACATGCATGCTTATTGCAACAGTATTCACAATAGCAAAAACATGGAACCAACTGTGCTGCTCAGTCAAAACTGGACTGGATAAAAAAATGTGGTACATATACACAATGGAATATTAAGTAGCCATAAACAAGGGCAAACATGTGGCCTTCACAGCAACTTGAATGGATTTAGAGTCTATCATACACAGTGATCTGTCACAGAAACAGAAAACTGAGTACCACATGTTCTCACTCATAAGCAGACCTTAAACAATTATCATATTACTATAAGAACAGGATTGTCAGTAGTGGGAAACTGCCGGGGGGGGGGGCATACCTCATCAACAAGAGTACTTGCATAATGAACATTTGTATACCTAGCCCTGTATTGTACCCCACATCTTTAAAATAAGAAATTAAAAGCAAGCAAGCAAGCAAGCAAACAAACAAAAACTGTAGGATTGAGCTAAGCAGGGGAGCTGGTGTCTGTTCCGGGAAGATGAATAGCATTAACAAAAGTACGCTAGAAAAGGAATGTTTGACAAAAGTGAGCTTTTGCAAATTCATAATTTTTAATGACTGACTAATTTTCTTAAAGTAATTGATTAACTTACTTTCCTTCTCTCCTCCCCCATAACTCTGAATTCAGCCCTGGTGATAGTGAAATGATGAGTTTTTCTTTAAAATATCAGTTTCTTAAATATGATTTTTGCAGATATTATTTAATGACTAACACTTTTCAGTTCTTGAATAATGTTAAAAGAACACTTTAACTTAGGCATAAATACAGTTGATAGAATATTAGTGTAATATTTGATTTAAATGGGAATGCTCATGGTATAAAAACAGTATGTCTGCCTATAAGCTCAGTTTTGTTGAAAAATGTGTATCTGTGTGTGCACGTATTGAAAAAGACTGTAGTTATCTCTGGGTGGTGAGAATATGGATAATTTATGTATTTTTTTCTTTACTCTTTGAATTTCCCGTTTAAAAATGATATGTATTACTTCTGTAAGTAGAAAAGATACAACTAAAAGCAAAAATAAATATAACTCCAGCATCATGTTTTAGAAATGGCTCCAGGAGATACTTAACCAAGTTATGAATCCTAACCAGTAAGCATATGCACACCTATTTCTCCTTTTTGTTTGAATTAACTCTTCTGACTTTATAAGCAAGACAGAACCTTGACTTCCGAATCTGTAATAGAATTAGCCAAGCCTCAGAGCTCAAAATGGAACCAATTCTCTATCATATATCACAAAGAAAACTGTACGCTTCCGTTCTAAACTTTGGGTCTTTGGAATATTTCTCTGCTTTTTTAGTATACAATGCTATTTAATTAGGAGAAGAAAAACACTGTTGGGTGTTACAAAGAGGAGAAACTGCATGTTCAAAAATGAGTCTTATTTTATGTAGAGTATGTTCAATCATTGGGTCTGAGTTTGTAGAGCTCTGTGAGAATGCCCACTAATTAGGAATTTTGATATATATGCTCCTAGTTAGGTCCAAGAATGGGCAATGGAATTGGTGTATAGTATCTGGAGACTAGAAAGCCAAACTTATAAAAGTACAATGGTACTTTATGCTACCATTTTATTGATGGCATAAGAAAGAAGGCAGCAGAAGGGATTGAGATGAGACTCTGGGAAGTACTTTATGGATATGACCAATAAGCCATGAAAAGTGATGAGATAAATTTTGAAGACTGGAAAAGGGAAAGGGCTTCAGGGGAAGACAAATTGCAATGGTGTGATTCTGGTTGGGGAAAGGGTTACCTGCTTGCAAATTCCTTCTCATAGATGAAGACACATTTCTCCAGAAAACGCTCTTTTTTTTTTAACCAGGAGTCCGAGGTGGCCACTGTGCTTTGCTAACAATGTACACAGAAATTCTTTAGAAATGTCACTTATCCTGGTTAACTGGCTTGCCCAAACTATAAACCCTGGAGAGAGCTTAGTTAAAAATTGATGGACCATTGAGATTAAAAGAGCAAAACAAACAGCCACAAAACAAATGAATAAGTGATGCTTCTTCAGTTAACCTGTGCCAGAGCTGCTCACTGCCAGTTGGAATATGGAAATATACGCTCCTAGTTAGGTCCAAGAACCAATTCTCAATAGGGTGGAATTTATGCAAAGGACAGAGAAATGTCTATCTCGGTTCCATTGCATAGAGCTAAGAATCCCCACCTCCATCCTTCCTGTTGCCTCCAGAGCACAAAAATGATAGATTCAGTCCACGCTTTGTGACTGTCCGCTTACTCGTTGGTTACTAATAGCAATAATCTTGCCAACCACTTACTTTGATGGGGTTATACGGTCTTGTCATTATCTGTCTGCCACCCTAGTCTCCTCTAGCAAAATAGATTCAAGCCAATTGCAAAAATAATTTTAAAAATAAATGTTTTAAGTCAATGTAGCAATAAATTAATTTTATGCCTATTCTAAATAGGTCTGTTAATAAAAATAGAACTCTTGTGGTGCTTGAGATTGACGGTACGAAAGATGCCATTTTGCTGGCATTCTCCTCGGGATATGGCATTGCTCATGGCTCTTCCTGACGGCTGCCAGAAGGTTGTGGGTGCTTAAAGCCATCTGGAAGGAAAGTTGGCAACACCCAGTTGAAGGCATATCTCAAGCCAAGGGATCCTGGCTGCCATCTCAGTTAGTAAACACTGAAGCTTCCCCACTGGATTGAACATTGACTCCAAATTCCTAATGGGAAGAGAAAATCGAGAAGGAGGGGAAAGTATACGAGACACTTGAATGCTTTACTGACTGGCAATTCATTAAGATGGGATATTTTTCTTCTATTCCAGAACTCGATCCAGGTGGAATGTGGTCCATTTTCTTTCTTAATCTCATTAGATACAGCCAGTCAATTGCAGCTTAAATTTAAAAAATAATATGCAATCTGAGCTCTTTAGAAACTAGAGTTTGAACCAGTTTTTACTGGAAAAAAAAAAGAAGGAACAGAAGGAATAGGATAATTTTGTTCTTTGTTTACGTGACACTGCAGTGCCAGTTCTAGAGTCATTCTATTGAATTTCCCTCTACAGTTTGCTGTCCTGTGTCCTCTCAGAAGTGGATTTCAAGAGTTCCTTATACTATGGATCTGAGGTAGTAGGATTGATAAAATAGGGAACTTTTGTTGAGAGCTCCTTCTAGCCCAATCCCTTTTGGTATATAAAATGTCACCTCAGATCAGTTGTAACCCTGTGTACTTTTCCTTGTGATTATTCTCACAGTATTCAGGGACGTTCTCAGAAATCTGGAGAGTGTAGATAGATAGATCACAGCCCACTGTCACCTTGGGTGGCTCCTTTTGAAACAAACCAAGTGTGCTTTTGCTGTCTGTAGAGTGGCCATTTCTTTTCTCTCAAGAGTATTTCCCAGGAAAATGGTTGGGAAGAGTGTGTCTTATATATCCATCTTTTAAGCATGCATGGGATATAAGATCTTAGTGTTTTTAAAGCCAGATAGATCAGGGAGGGCATAAGCCAGCAGAAAAATGGAAATTGCAAGATCTGATTCAGGAGCTCTGGCATTCATGGGTGCATTTGGGTGCTCCCAAAACATATTTGGTAGAATAAACTCACATTGCTTCTTGGCCTTCTGCTGCATTTAATGAGATTTTTGGGAAACACAATTTTGCAGTGGGTTTGGCTTTATATTTCTACAATTTCTGGTGAATTATAGGATCATAAAATAAATAAAGAAAGTATTATTTTGGTTTAGTTTTCTCCCACACACCCCACTGTAGCATAACTTTTTCCCTTGGATTAGGAATAGAAGATCTTTTGTGTCTTAAAATACTGATGTTTTCTGTTGGAATTTTCACTGGTTTTGAACATCCTGATTACTCCTCAGTAGGTAGGATGATGCCAGGCAAGAGTTCAACTGTCAAGAGAATACTGTTATTATTGCTTCCTTCTTATCTACTTGGGTTTCCAAGTAGGCACAGCATTGTGTTTTCTGTGTCTCCCATTGAGTCTCCAGCAAAGGAGCTTCAATCTCCCTAGATTTTTTGGTGCCATCCATTCTGGTGACACAGACACTTGTCCAAATGGAATCATTGAAAACTTTTCTATGTGTCAACACTGTGATGCTCCTTTGTGTGACTATAAAATTGTTCCCAAATTTAACCTCTGTTTTAATTTCGGTCGCATGGATAGAGACCATAATGATTAATTTTAGGATCAACTTGATGGAATTAATGAATATCTAGAGAACTGGTAAAGCATTATTTTGGGGTGTGTCTGTGAGGGCGTTTCCAGAGGAGACTGGCATGTGAGTCTGAGTAGACCAAGTTGAGGATTGCCCCCTTCCACATGGATGGGTAGCATCTAATTGGGTGGGGGCCTGGATAGAGCAAAAACAGAAGAAAAGCGAATTGGTCTCTCTCTCTCTCTCTCTCACCTGGAGTTTGGATGCAGTCTTCTCTTCCTGCCCTTAGACATCAGGACCCCAGGCCTTCCAGCCTTGGGACTCCAGGGCTTACACCAGCAGCCCTCCTGAGTTCCCAGGCCTCTGGCATTGGACACCATAGACTTCTCTGATTCTGAGGATTTTGGAGTTGGACTGAGACATGGTATTGGCATTCCAGGGTCTCCAGATTGCAGAGGGTCTGTTGTGGGACTTTGCAACTTCCATATTCGCATGAGCCAATTCCAATAAATCCCTTCTTACATATTTATCATATATCTATTTGTCTGCCTGCCTCTTTCTCTCTCTCTTTCATCCATCTATCTATCATCTTCTATTGGTTCTGTCCTTTAGGAGAACCTTGACTAATGCAGAGATCCATCACATACTTAAATGATTTCAAGAAAAAAAAATTTTAAGTAAAGATTCATTTGGCCTGGGATTTAGTGGGAACACTGCAAAATCTAGGCCTGTCTATTGACTTGTTACTTTATCTCTCTCACATAGACGTCTCTGATGGAAGCTTTGCTTTCCTCTTAATCTCCTTTGTACACTTTCTGCTAACTATTTTTTCTCTGTTTACTGATTGGTTCTGGTCCCTTATCCTTTCAGTTTGCTTCAAATCGTGTGGTTCCAACTCCAAATGTGGTTGTAGGCTTCAAAATAACAGTTAAAAGTCTTTTGGATTTTCCAGAAAGTATTTCCTGAGAAAAGATTTCCCTGTTCCTTTTATTTCAAATAACAGGCTCTTTCATAGGTTAGTTGCTAAGTATGGATTACTTGCCTTTGGCTCAGGTTCATACAGTAAATACTGTGCCAAAGAATTGTGAGCATTACATTTCTCTATGGAAGAGGCTGTGGGCGGGAGATTGGCGTGTGAGACTGACACCCATGTACCTGATATGTCATCCTTAGAAAGGAACTATTACTGTGGAATAACAATGAGTCAGACACACATTTGAATATAAAGGAGGGAGGATTTAGGAATAACAAACCTTCTTTCATTTTAAAGCTGAACATTTTTATCTGTGTTGTATTTTGAGTGATGCTTAAAATAAAATAAGAACTTGAAACAACAAAATATTGAAATATTGTGACTTCATACCAAATCTTTTAAAACTCTGTTACTTTCTTTTTCTTGGGTATTTAATACCATCAGACTGAAGCTGACATATTTCTCTGAGGTGCTGTCTGAGATTATTCATCTGCTAGTGTGGCTACGAGGAGTGTGATGTTCATAATCAACCTAAATATAGTTTAGTTAAAGGAGAACATATGGTCTTGAAATGTTGCTCAGGGCATGATTTCCTTGGACTAATTTCAATCATGCACTTTTTTTTTTCAGTGTAGCAGTTAACAAAATCATAGGCGGTTTGAGCTGGGAGTGACCTTATACCATCTTGTCCAAACCAAGTCCAATCTCTTTATATTTATAGAAATAAATCTGTGCAAATACAGATTATCTGTGTGGATGTGGAAATTAAGGACTAAGCCTGTTGAATTGCAGGGTGACGCTTTTTTCAATGGCCCATGCCATTTCCAAAGATGAATAAAACTTATGGCTTTAAAATTAATACTCGTCATAAGCCCTTTAAATACAGGTGAATAAAATAGAGCAGATTATGTAGATGCTAAATGGAAATGTCCTGAAGATGGTAGAAAACTCTATTGCCTATGACTGGTCCTAAACCAAGATATTGGGCTTTAATTTCTCAAATGTTTTCAGTATTTAAAAATTCCCCTTGTATGTTTCTCTCTGGGACCCAACTTCCTTTACCAACGAATAGGCAAACCAGAAACGAATAATGTACTTTCATTAGCTACATTCTTTCCCCTGATGCTATGAATTTCTTTATCTGATGTTTCATGCAAATGTTTCAAATGATAAATTTTTACGGAGTGCTCAGAATAGCAACTTACAACATAGATCTGTAAAGAAAAGGCAGTATTTTATAGCACAAGCTATGCTAATGCAATGGGGAAATTGTTTTTTCATTTAGTATTTTTTTTGTTTCTTTTCCCAGCATTATGGCCTCCTAACTGTGATTCTATGTTTTGTGTGTGTAGCTCTCCAAACCTGATGGTTTGTTCAAGCGATATGCCATCAAATATTTCTTCCATGATACATAAAAGAAAGTTTACATTCTTAGCAAAAAATCCTAGTTTTAACAGAGTAAACAGTTTATTGAATCAGTGCCAAAATGTTCTGGGAGATACTGGGGTACTTGAGGCCTATGTCAAGTAGAGTTTGAGGCAAGACTTTTTCTTTTGTCCTGATATGGATACTAATTTCTGAGGCCAGAGACCTTTATCTGCCTCCATGTCAGTACTGAGTGCAATGTTTGATGTTTTCGCGTTTGCACCCTGATCCTTTTACTGAACAATGCAACAAGGGCTTGATAATCAATAAGAATTTCAACTTAACAAATGAAAAGGGATTATAGAATTAAAGAAAAATGTTAATTTCATAATCCCTTATGACCTTTGACATCTATGACTATTAAAACTATTTTAAATAAAATTTGAACATAGTAATTAATGCATCAGGCTGACAGATCTTAAGCCCACTGGTCAATCTACTAATTTGGGATGATATTAGGTGCATGCTAATGATGACAAAGGACATAGCATCACCTATGAAAGTTTTGCCCAAAACTGTTGAACCTAAATCTAATCAAGCTTCTACCCCTAACTACCAGTTCTTCAACAATTAAATGGCACAAGAACAAAATAAGGAGGGAGGACCATTATAGATGAAAAGAAATTTAACATACACAATAACCAAATGGAATAGGCGTATGTTGTTAGGATTTTAATTTAAACATAGCCATACGAAGATATTTTTGAGACAATCGGGAAAGATTGGACATGGAAAGGTATTTGGTTATATTTAGGGATATTTATTAGTTTTATAATAAACTAATATGATAATTGTGTGTGTGATAATTGTCTTGAGTGCTTTTAAGATATCTGTTAGAGATATATCCAGATGAATTTACAAGTAAAATAATATGATACTGGAGACTTACTTTAAAACAGTGCAGTGATAAACAGAGCATGAGAGAGTAGATGCAATCATTAATAGCAAATCATTGATGATTTTTAAAGTTGAGTGATGGGTCCCTGGGAGATTGTTATACTCTTGTCTCAATTTTTGTGTATGTTTCAAAATTTTCAAACTAAGAAAGTTGCGAAATTAATTAACAAAGGGAGCTTTGTCTTCTTCCTAGAGTGAACAGGATTTTTAGAACCACAACTCAAGTTTGACTTGGCAAGAAAAAGATATTCCCAACCAGGCTCGGTGGTTCAGCCTGTAATCCCGCGCCTTTGGGAGGCTGAGGTGAGTGGATTGCCTGAGCCCACGGGTTCGAGATCCACCTGGGCAACTTGGCAAG